>NC_042289.1:1430000-1730000 GCF_901000725.2 Takifugu rubripes
TGGTGTTCTAACACCACTTATCTTTCTCCTCTCTCGTTTATATCTGCTCTGCTGGTCGTTGGTTGCACTTGCACTTGCACTTGCACTTGCGGTCTGTTCTGGCTTCATGGCTAAATATAACTAAGTGTCATGAGCATAGCAATGAAAATTCATCCCTTACTGCCAAATAATGTTTCCTAAGGAAAGCATGTACAATGTGAAAAGGATTGGTCCAAGTACAGAACCTTGTGGAACTCCATGGTTAACCCTACTGTATGAGGAGGGAATGCCATTGACATGAGCAAGCTCGTATTTATCGGTATATTTATTGGTTTCTATACTTGCACCAATATTTTTCACCTTGTACATGCTTCCATTAGGGAACATTATTCGGCAGCATGGAATAGATTTTCACTGTTATGCTGATGACAGTCAGCTATATTTACCCATGAAACCAGAGGAGACAGAGAAGTTAGTGAAGCTTCAGACCTGTCTGAAAGACATAAAGTCTTGGATGTCTTCAAATGTCCTTCTCTTTAATTCAGGAAAAGCTGAGGTCATGGTGTTTGGTCCTGAACCTCTCAGGGATAGATTAGATCACATGATCACTCTTTAAGATAAGAAAAGAATTTCATATAAACTCCTGTCCTCACCTATTAGTCCCTGCAGTGTTGCTGCCAAAAAAACACACACTTTGTAAGTCCAATGATATGCACATTTTATGGAAAATTGTATTTAAGTGTTTGTATTGTACAGAACTTGTTTGTAGATGTATTGTTAGTGCGAGTACTAAATGGTTTATTGGACATGTCAGTGTTAAATGAATGGTACCGTTGTTAATTTTTAGATTGAGGAATACGACTTAAATGGAAACCAGCCATGAGGAATATAAGAGTCTAAGATTTTCCTAGGAGATCTCTGTCATGCATCTTCATCTATAGTTGCTATAATTCACACTATCCTTACAACATGTTCCAATATAAAACTAAACCCATTTAAAAATGAATTTTACACTCATGGGTTTTTAGTCATTTATTGAGATATATTTCTTACATTAATAATGGAAACAAGAATTTTCTTCCTCTAAACAGTTTGAGACAGCAGAGATACACTAACACTCATACAGACAGACACAGACCATCTGATTAGTAGCTCTGATCTCTTATTTCTGTAGATTTTATATCAATATTAAATTATGTACAATTGTGTTGCAATGAGAGCAAGACAGTGACAAGAGAGACAAAGAGGTGGCGGTCATCGTTTAGGTTAAAGGTCATGGAGAAGAGGCACATGTTGGTCCCTGCAGGTGAATCGTAGAATCACCCAGAGGGAATGCCTACCGAGAAGACAGAGGGCTGGTGGAGTCACCACATGCTGTAAGACTCATCATATCTGCAACAGAACACAACTTTGTCACATTATTGCCGTTTACACAAAGTCCATTACCAGTCCACAACGCTGCTTTAACAAGCATGTTTCACCTTGATCTCTGGTCTCTGTTGCTCTCGCTGCCAAACAGCAGCTCTGCAACCACATCTTCTTGAGCGGAACGTTTTCCATACCTGAGTGAGGGATAAGAACAGGGGTGGGAAGATTATCATAAGGAATAACTGATGGATAAAGATCATCATTCTATATTTTGGCTGAAGCATAAACTTTAAAATGTCCATGTTTTTGTTTTTATTTTTTTCCCAATGTCTTGACTGCCCTCTAGCGGTTGGCAGAAGTAATATTTCTCATTCCCACAATCCTTTTTATTTTGTTGTATTCTTCAAAATCTAACAAATAATAATAATGACAAGAAGAGACAAAGGTATTAGAAGTCCATATTTAGAATATCCATTTGTGACAAAAGGACTGGCCATAAGATGCTGTTTTCTGAGGAAATACTTCATAATCAAGGCCTAAAATTACCAGAAGAATGACAACCCTTAAAATATGAGTCTATTTGCATTTTATTGTATTACTTCACATATTCAAGGTTTTTTCCCCATGTTTTGTTTTTCAAATTATCTGCTAAATGCTAAAACTAGGCTTTAAAATATGCTCAAATCTGGCAGGGATATCAAGATTGACAGCAGAGCTCCCCTAATTTTTGAGCTTGTGGCTGTCTGGATGGGCATTTGATGCAGGAGATGTACTCAGCTGCAATCAGGACTGTAATTACTGAATACTGAATCCAAATGCCATAACCAGCTCGCAAACAGCGCACCTACCCTTAATATTAAAATTTTGTGCAGTGGGGGAGTTGGTTACACAGCCCTTCTGTATTAATGTCAATAACACCTCTCTGAAAGGTATCAATGAGTGTAAAGCCTGCAGTATTCATCCCAGTACAGCAAAAAACAATATTATATAAGAGCAAAGCCTACTAAAACCAACTGAGTTGTTATTCAAACATGCCTTATCTAATGCTCAATGCTACCTGTTATTTACTTCTGTGGAACCAGCTCCCTGTCCAGGTATGGGAGGTTGACTCCATCTCTACTTTTAAGATTAGACTTAAAACCTTCCTCTTTGAAAAAGTTTATTGTTACTAGTTCTGTAGTTCCAGTTACTATTATAGACAGACAAATTATCATACTTAGGGGGTCGTCTAATCATTATGTTAACATCTCAGCTGTGCTGTTATAGGCCAAGGCTGCCGGGGCCCAGAAACATGATCACCTGACAAGCCTCTGTCACCCTAGGGTCATGGCCTCCTCTCCTCTCCTCTCCTCTCCTCTCCTCTCCTCTCCTCTCCTCTCCTCTCCTCTCCTCTCCTCTCCTCTCCTCTCCTCTCCTCTCCTCTCCTCTCCTCTCCTCTCCTCTCCCTCCCCTCTTCAGTTCACTTCTCAACACGCGTCGTGTGCATGAAACAGCGCTATACAACACAACCATTGCAGTTCCTTTGGCTTCCCGTCAGCCACCTGTTCCACATCTCTCCTGTGACCCCAGTACCCAATCTTCTGCTTCGTTACACAGCTGAAGAGTAGCAGGTCTCACAGTGTGTCTCAGTTGTGACACAGCATGTTGGAAACTGGAAAGCAACTGATGCTTTCTCCTGGATGATCCTGCTCCTATTTTATTTTTTCTGCTTATCTCCAGATGTTATTCTGATCTCTCACCACAGGCTGTCTATATATACATATATACCCTGTCATTACATTAGCCAAAGTATATAATGTTGTTAGTACCAATAGTGTCACAGTGAAATTGTTTTATTGCCCAGATGCGTGAATGTACCTCGGAGCTCAAAATGACAATAAATCTGAGTACATAATGAACAAGTCGTTCACATCACTCCCTGCTAGGATCAGTTTTTAATGTCATGCACATTTTATGTGTTTTATGTTTGAAATTAGTTTAGAAGATAAAAACTGATTAATATTAGAATATGTATATTTAACACCCTCACTGTAAACATAAAGCTACTATTAGATTTAACATATATGTTTAGGCATAACAGCCTACCTTAATCATCACTTATCTGTATTTCATTGTTGTGTGTTGGTAATATTTTAGAGTGGTAATGCAAACACACAAGTAGTATGATAGTTATTAACCTTAACTGTAGTTTATCATTGGAAAATGTTCACCTAGAAGTTTAAGGCAACAACAGCAAGGAGGAAAAAACTCTTGATCAAATTGAACCCCTAAAAAAACCGAGCCTTGAAACATTCTGTTGAAAAATATAAAAGGTTTGAATAAATGATGGAATTGTAACCCCCCAGTTATACAACCCAATGAGCTGAGTCTAGAGGGAATGCTTCCTCCTGGAGATGGTAACTGAATTACGCTGCCTGAAAGCGCACTGCCATCACATTCCTCGGGAAAGAAAGACTCGTTCTCTTATCGGATAAGAGACTGCCAAGTGGAGCTGTTAATGTCAAACAGTTTGGCCATTGCTGGCACTGGGAATCAGCATTGGAAATATCAATGACCTATTTGGCATTCATGAAGAAAAGAGGCCCTCCGATTGAGACCTGTGAGCAGCAGGCCTGAGCTCAGTCTCCACTAACTGGATTTGGGATTTTCTTTCTTGTGTCCGTCTGCGCCGATGATTGCTCTGGTCTCGTTGATGTGGGAGCCTGGAGGTTTTGGAGAGTGCTGCTAATCTAATGGAAAAGGTTTGGGTGGGGGACAGGGAGCGTGTGCATGTGGACGAAGCAGATGCGGGAAACCGAACTCGGAATCTGTTTTCTTAGTAAAACGAGCGGCTGAAGCCGAGGTTTGAGGGTTTGCATGTTTTGGAGCCTCAACCCTAGGGAATAAGTATTACTTCTGCTTTTATGAAGTTCTGAAGAAGAAATGCTACGTTCTCTGCATCCAAAAGTGCAACTTTTCTCACCACACAGTCGTTGATCAGATATATCAAAGTGAGAAGGCCAAGATTGCATTCTTTTTTTTAGAAAATTCCAAAGGGGAATATTCACTGTTTTTTAAACTGTAAATACCAATATCGACAATTATTAAATATGGTATTTTATGAATCCTTTCATATGTTCAAAACATATTATTAGTCCTGATGTTAAATAGTAAATGAAGAATGAAAACAAATCTGACCATGGATGAATAATAGAGTAATAGCCACAAGAGTAATAATCTTGTGGCAGTAAAACAATTGTATTTTATAAATTTATTCTCTATCCTCTGCAAAGGAATGGCAGAATTTCCCCCGTTTGACTCTTTCTGACAGCTCTGCAGTATCGATTTTAGTCTATGCTGTCAGGAAATAGTGGCAACTGCTCGTCCAGCGTCACACCAACAACCACCGATGCTCTGCACTGGTTTCAAATCTGACATATACTGAAAGGTGGTGTGTTGACAATCTTAGAAGCTTTAAAATGTCGAATATGTGCATTAATGAGAATGGAAAAAAATTTCAGGAGACTTCCCGTTTGTTTTCACATTAATACATAATCAGCCCAGTTCCCTACAAACTGAGCTACCACTGCCCTCTACATATTATTAATGATGTTCCATACAGTAAAAAACGGTAAAATTTTAGCCCCATGCTAATTTAAAACCTACAATTTTGTGTATACTTTCACCATTCCAACTCTTTTTTCTCTGTGATTGTTCTTGAGTATCGGTTAGTGTTTGATTTCATACCTCTGCCTGGTGATCAGATTGATGTAGTGCCTCAAGGCAGTATAGTACTTGGCCAGCTCTTCAGGAGGAGCGTCTTCACCGGGGTTCTCGGGTTTGGGAGGGTAGGCATCAGCCAGCGTTCCCAGGCACACCAGCACGCACAGAACCACAGCCACCAGCATTGTCCACGGCTTCAGCATCACGGCTATCTATAACAGGAAAGTGGGACGTCACAGTAGCCCAAGGCCTGGACAACTTTAATCAACTAACCAACTTTAACCAATCGGGGCGGTTTGTTTAGACTCTGAACATCTTCTTTTCTAGTAGTGACAACTAGTTAATCTAAATTACGTGTATGCATACTGTATGTGTGTGTGCGTCCTTGCGCATGACCCACCAAACAAACCATAGAGGGAAAAAAAGTGGTCAGATAAATTAAACTAGAAAATAATTCTATAAACCACCAACTGTGGCTGGTTTTGTTCGTTATCATGACAGAGAAATAATTCAAGATTCAAGAGTACTTTATTGATCCCTTTAGGTGGTGTCCACCAGGGAAATAATAATGTAGTGGGACCTACTGCACCCGGGTTTTGCAAATAGTAGTACTAATCATACTGTGACTAGACTTCAGCTTTGTGTGTTGAGATGTGATTTAGGTGTCTTTATTTTCAATTTGAGTGCAAATTTACAAAACTTATCCCTGACTTTAACCTTCTGGTCCTGCTGACTTTTCAGCCATTCATTCATTTACACTAAATCAATACATTTCTATCCTTCTGTATCACTAGTGTGAAAAAAAAGTTCTTTAAAAATAAATCAACAATTTATGTCATAAACCCTATAAAATCCCACTGAGCTTCTTGCACCTGCTCTCATATTTGTTTTCTTCCCATCTCACCCAAATAGTAGCCTACGTTTCCAGAATAATTAAACCATTCTGGAGGAATAAAGAAAAATCTGGAATGGTGTAAGGTTGATTAATAATATTTTTTAGACTATCAGATTTTTTAAAGAGAGAGAGAGAGAGAGAGAGAGAGGGAGAGAGAGAGAGAGAGAGAGAGAGAGAGAGAGAGAGAGAGAGAGAGAGAGAGAGAGAGAGAGAGAGAGAAACCAGCAAACCCCCCTAAAAAGGTCTGTGAAACCTGCACAACATTTGAACCATCTTCAGTTCAAAGTCATCTGTTTAGTCAAAGGTTCAAAAGAAACAACCATGCATGGGACTTACTTTGAGGAGGCTTTGGAGGCGACAGGAAGCGAGGTCTCCACTCGATCAGTCTCTCTCTGCAGGTCGCTGCACCTGTTTTCCAAAACTCCGGCGGAGGTTAATTTATACGGAACGCGGCGCCGGGGGGAGGGAGGGGCTCCATGGGTGCGTGTGCATGTGCATATCCGTGCGTGCGTGTGAGGAGAAAGCGCGGATAAACAGGCCGGTTGCGTCAGATAGTGCCGATGATGGAGACATTACTAACGCAGTCAATCTAGCTTTCCCCCCTCAACAGAACAGATGACATTTGCGACAAATGCTGCGAAATGCAAAATGTTGCACACCTTCACTCATCTGATTTGGGTTTTTGAAAACCTTCCTTGGGTTTCTTGACAGGCGATACATTATTATTATTATTATTATTATTATTATTATTATTATTATTATTAGTCATAGTAGCAGCAGCAGTAGTATTAGTAGTAGCAACAGCAGTAGTAGCAGTAGTAGTAGTAGTAGTAGCAGTAGTAGAAGCAACAGTAGTAGCAGTAGTAGCATTATTAGTAGCAGTAGTAGTATTAGTAGCAGCAGCAGTAGTAGCAGTAGTAGTAGTAGTAGTAGCAGTAGTAGTAGTAGTAGAAGCAACAGTAGTAGCAGTAGTAGCATTATTAGTAGCAGTAGTAGTATTAGTAGCAGCAGCATTAGTAGCAGTAGTAGTAGTAGTAGTAGTAGAAGCAGCAGTAGTAAATAGATAATGTTAATAGCGTAAAATACTGCCCTATATATTAGGTCCAACAGTCTGCAGATTAGTCATGCTGAATGTGTCATTAATAGAAGCAGGATTATATACATAGCAGGCGTAACAGGAGTTTTCCATATAGATTGTTTTTATATTTTTCAACAAAACCAAACGCAAATGCAGGATCATTTAATGTTTCACTATGATTACTATGGTGTATCTGGGTGACAAGATAGTTGAATGTGGACTTATGTGTGTGAATGTTTTGCATAGTAGTAAAATGTATGTAGTTTGACTCCTGCCGCTAGGTGGAGCTCTGGCTTTTAATTAAGTTGACAAAAGCGTATCCAGAAAGAGATGCAATGACGCAGTTGTGACCGTGTCAGTCAGGACATGTGATGACGCAGCGTCTCCAATGACGTCCTAACGTGTGTGCTGTACTTTCCTTCCCAGCATCCACAGGTATCCACCTGCTTCCTTCCCAACTATATTGTGGCCCCATGTGATATGGCGAGATCAGAGTTGTGCTGTGGGACTGCAGCTGCTCCGAGGGTCTTCACGGGTGACTGATTGATGGCTGGTGTCGGAAACATGACTATTACGCAGAGATCTTTGTCAGCCATCAGAGGAAGAGTCAGTCACAGCAAACACTTGAACACATTTGAAATGTGTCTTTTAAAAAAAAAAGACATTCTTCTGATTAAGCACTGGCATTTTTACACACGCATTTATTATCCTTCTCATACCATCCTGTCACTTACAGCTATAGATTATATAGGTTACAGATGCCAGGGAGCATTTTGAGCAGTTTGATTTAGCCATTGGATTTTTTTGACCATTAGTTTGTTGACCTGTACCTTTAGCTTACAGAGGAAACTCTGAGCTCCACACAGGCTTCAAGTTGTTACATTATTGTCGCTGTTCTATGGATCAGCTTGTTTCACTGTCATGTTCCGGTTCAGCAGGATACTCAAATGCCAGGTCTCCCTTCACCAGAATGGTCTGTGTCGTGTTTTCATTTCATAGGGCAGCAGACTTGCCATCAGAGACCTCATTTGTGGATGCTGCTCTTCACTCTTCATGAGTGAAGATGCTTCATGCTTCATAGATGTCTGTGTAAATTCTCAGTCATCCAGGTCATTGTATCCAAGGTAGTTTTCTCTGTCAACTGGACTGGGTTTCTTCTCTTGAAGACGTTTCGCCTTCTATCCAGAAGGCTTCTTCAGTTCTGAAATCGCTGGGGAGAGAGCTTGAGAATATATAGCCCCTGGACCATTTGCATGCTAATGATCTGGGTGGTCACCTGAGAGTCGTTAGCAGGGTCGTTGGTCGGGTCGTTGACCTAGTTTCTGTTGAGATGTCTCCCCTTTGTCTGCTGGGTCACATGGTGATGAGTCACTGGGTCTCTTGGAATGGTGTGAATGTTTGTTTTGCTGTTGGAAGGAGTGGAGGACTGCATTGTATGTGGGTGATAGGAAGTGCCTCAGGCCACCACCCCTGTTTAAGGATGGTTTCTCCAATTTAACATGGATAGCTTCCTTGACCCCCCTTTCGAACCAGCGGTCTTCTCTGGCCAGTATCCGTACTTGGCTGTCCTCGAAGGAGTGCCCACTCTCCTTTAAGTGTAAGTGGACTGCTGAATCCTGACCCGAAGAGGTGGCACGTCTGTGTTGTGCCATTCTTCTGTGTAGAGGTTGTTTGGTTTCCCCAATGTACAGTTCCTTGCATTTCTCCTGGCACTGTACAGCATAAACAACATTACTTTGTTTGGGTCTTGGTGTCTTGTCCTTTGGGTGTACTAACCTCTGTCTGAGGGTGTTGCTGGGTTTGAAATGAACCGGTATGTCGTGTTTCTGGAGGATCCTCCTAAACTTCTCCGAGACTCCAGACAGGTAGGGGATGGAAACGCTGCGGCGTTTGTTTCTCTCCTCCTCTCCTTTGCTGAGGTCTTGCTTTCTTGAGGTTTTGGTGAAGGCCCAGTCTGGGTAGCCACATGTTTTGAGAGCTGTCTTAATGTGGTTCTGTTCCTTCTTTCTGCCTTGGGATGTGGTGGGTATTTCCCTGGCCCGGTGTTGGAGAGTTCTGATCACTCCCAACTTGTGTTCCAGTGGGTGGTGAGAGTCAAACTGATTGGTGCCATTTCTCCTTCATGCTTCATAGATGCTTCGTGGATGCTTCATGTTGTGTGCTCGGACAGATTGGTGCCATTTCTCCTTCACTTCCAGGAATACCGTTGCTCTCCTACTCATCCTCTTGGCAGAAGCTAGCTAGTATTTATTTCCCCACATGTTCCCATGGTACTTATTTTCATTATATGGTCTCCTGCCTGCAGGTGCAAATTACATGCAAATATTGATTTTTTTACCCTGCATTTCAGTTTGATCAAATGCAAGAGATGTGAGTCCACCCGTTCAGAATACATGTGGCTTTTCTCCCAGTAACACTGAAATCATGATTAGATACATGGCAACCAAAGACATCACCCACGCATGATTGTAACACGAATTTGTCAGGCATTTTGGCTTCATGCTTGAACTGGAATTGGCTCCACAGCACCCATCTTGATGGAGCTGGTTTGGCTGAAGAGCTTCGATGGCGCTTCATGGATCAGGTAACCAGCCCAAACGATCAAACATGGTCCAAAATCAAAAACAAAAGTATCAGCGAGTCAGAAGTACGTTTGCAGAAGAGCAAGACATAAAATAACCACCTGGTAATGTCAAAAGTGACGCTCTTTCTGATTGCTAACCTTAGGGAGTCTCTCTCTCTCTAAATGGAGGAACAAGCTGGCCAGCAACGGAGCAGAAAATGTTAATCTCGTGTTTTCAGCGTGTCCCGCTTTTCCACAGGCATTGCAATCCCCACTTTTAAGATGCAATTTTGCAACACGCAGATTCGTGTTTCCTATGAGATCATGTGTTTCACGGCATGAGAGACACCCAGGGTCCGCTCGCAATGTGAATGTTGCCAAATGCAACATTCACATTGCTAATTTTGATGTGAAAGGAGTGTCTGACAGCACCGCAGACATTCTAAATGTTCTAAATTGTAAATTACTTCTTCACAGGGGCCCATTCAGAGGTTCTTTCACTTAGATTCTCTTCCATTCTTTCATGCTGACGAGGTTACCCATAATGGAAATGAATAGATGTTAGTGACGTTAGCACCATACCATCTCGCACTGCTTAATAGCAACGGGGTATCACATGTCTCCATAAATAAAATGAAAACCCACCAACACAACAATGTGATATCACTATAAAATGCATCAGGTATCAGTTTCCTCAGCATCTACAGTGTAATCAAATAAATGCAATTATTGCGCAGATCCTGAAACAGATTTACGGCGAGTTTAGAAATAGATGAGATGATTGAGTCCGTGATAAGCTAACGTAGAGAAGTGGAAACCACTGTAAACGGTTTAAATTTAAATTAACGGATGCATTTTCACAGTTTTTTTTAATAACACTGCCATATTTTACTGTAAACTAACTGTGAATATAAAATGGTTGGTCTTTCTATTATTCTCATACCTTCCCAACAGACAGCCATGCAGCGTAATCTGACTCTTTTAAACTACACACAGGCCAAACGAAGTCATTGTAACAAACCTGTTAGAGATCTACACAATTGTATGTTCCTTGAGCAATCAACAATTCTTTTGTGTGCGTGCGTGTGTGTGTGTGTGTGTGTGGTGTCTGTGTGTTTGAAGAAGCCAGAGCACACCATAGTTCCTTTGACAAATGCTTTTACCTGTGATAAGGCTTTTCTAAAAGGGCAATTACTGATGTCTGTGTGTGTGTGCGTGTGTATGTGGGTTTTTTTCATGCTGCCACTGACCCGATAGCGTTTGATGTTTAAAATGAGCCACCCAAAGTGGTCCGGTGTCAGTGGCAGTAAAGAGGACACTAAATGGGAGGAATCTGAAATGATCTGGAAAACTACATTGAAATGAAAGCACATAAAACACATAAAACGTTAATGAAAGACACTGACAAAAGGACAAACATGAGTGTAATTCCGAGCCTGTTGAACGCTCATGACATTATCCAAGATTTGGTATTGATTTATAAGTCAATGTTCATTATGTGTTGGTGCTAAAATTGGGGTGATTGTGCCAGGGTTGGGGTTAGGGTTGTGCTGTTGTTCCTCACCTTTCTTTCCATTGATCCAGTGTCTAGAGGCAGTGGTGTTGACCTCCAGCTGTCAGACCTTATAGAGACAAGTGTTTGTCCTTCCAGATCATGTTCAATCAATTTAATTTACCTCAGGTGGACTTCTAAAGTACTCCCCCTACACACACACGCACACACACACACAAATCCCCCCTTTCAGATGGTGTCACAGACCATAGAACAAAGACGACCTGTTAAATGATGATGTATTTTATAAGTTTCAGCAGAATTTTTCCACAAATCTGGAAGCTTGTTTTTCTGTCAGGTAGTGTTGAGTCACCTTTGACCTGCACAGGTGTTATACAAAGGCCTCCAATCAAGCAAGAAATATGAATAGATGTTTTGATGGAATTTAATTTTAGAAAGACACAAAAGCAACCAGGCACATTCAAAACTAGTCGCAGTACAACCTTACAAAAGAAAACAAAAGGCTGGCTGTGATTTCCCCCCTATTGAGCCAGTATTTTAAAAACCTCAACATGTTTCTAACATTTTTGTAGAGAAAAACATTTTCCACAAATCCAAACTGTCCTCGAAACATATACCTAGTGGAGTTGTTGGGACTTTTGAGATATCTTGGAATTCTTCAGGGGCAGGGCAGACGAAGATCGATTGGCAGAACACACTTGCAGGCATTGGTTAATTTCTGTAAAATTCCTTGTGTTTGGATCATTTGGGAAATAAATGACTGAAGGAGGAAGAAATTCAGGATAAAAACAAGTGAGCAGCAGAGTGAGCAGCTGCCTCTCAATCAGTCACAAAAGGACCACCATCAACAAAACATGGCCGTTAAGACTGTGTCATCTTAAACAGCACTTTGTCCATTTACTGATTGCTTAAGACATTCTCAACTACCTCTAAATTGCCCTTATTGTGTCCAAAACTTTCATTACAGCTCTATTAAGTCAGTCTGACCTTGCAGGAGAGCATCTCAGCTGACTTTTGGCAGTTTTACTATCACATATTTCTTATTTCTTTCTGGAGACAAATGATCCAACTGAAAGGGACAATGCTTATGGTACAAATTTTGCAGGAAACCAGATCTATATTCACTCTTGTGCTTTATGTGGGATTATTGTTGTCATTTTGTGGCATCACCACTTCAAAAATGAACAGTTTAGAAAGAGAAAAACTGTAAATCTGCTGTATAGTAAGGCAAGGCATTGATTTAAAAGCAGCGTTTTAAAAAAGTGTTCTTGAGTGCATTCATTGGCTCTTAGGAAATGTAGCTTGCATAACAGCGCTTCATATTGGAAATAAGATATGACTCCTGCACTCGTATATGCAGAAGAGATAAAAGCAGAGCCCATAAATCTGGTAGCCGAAACCCACAGTAGGGTCATCTACCATCCCACCAACCTGTTTAAAGTGCATTAAAAAGAGAACTATGGTTGGTTGTGAGTGACTCCGCTAGTTTAACGTCTGTTGCAAGAGAAGATCATGTTTTGTTTCCCCTGAATTTCTCTGCTGCAAATCAAGACAAATAGAACTTTGAAAAGGAAGAAGAGCAAAAAAAAAAAAGAAAGGAAAAAACCCACAGCCAAGCCCGATTATGTTGGTGCATTTGCAACTTTGTGTTTGTGTGAGATTATATCTGAGGGAGCTCTATAAAGGTTAAAGTCGCTGAAAGTGCGGGGGAAGAGTGACAGGAAACATTTAACCAGCGCTGATAAAACACACAGTATCAACCCTGTCACTGCACATCATTCAGCATTGACACATCAAACAGGTTGTATAAATTCAGGTATCTCAGTGCATTAGTGGCTGCCCACGCTCACACGGACAGGTGTGAAAACACACAGACACACACACACACATGCACGCACACACACATGCACGCACACACAATAAAAGCCCATCAACTGCGTGAATGACCAGGAGCCTCCCGGTGTTGATTTAAGATGGTGCTTCTTCTGTCTCTGCTCTGTTATAATAATGTGACATCCCGATTTCCCTGATAAGATATCAGCACCAAAAATAATAATACATCTCTTTAATGGTTCCTGCAATGCCTGTGTGTGTGTGTGTGTGTGTGTGTGTGTGCGTGTGTGTGTGTGTGTGTGTGTCTTTTTAGTCTTCAGCACCTCTTCACTTTGTCGGTGTGTTCTAATCGTAAACTCTAATAATGCATTTGAAAATATGAATCAGCCCCTTCATGAAGCACAGCCGCTTATATGATGTCTGGGATTCAGGAGCTCACATTTCAATGCATTATTAAACTTTTGTTTTTCTTTGCCCCTGGTAAATGAAATTCTGTAACTAGGTTATCTGCTCATGTTGATTAATAATGTGACCTTATTGGAAAATCTCATTGCTGCTTCTTGTATTAGTTTTATCCACTAAATGAAAACTACTATTAAACCTGTTAAATGGGAAATGAATTCAAACCTTTTGATATTTCACTCTTTTATTTTCTCTTGTTTCCATCCATCCATCCATCCATCCATCCATCCATCCATCCATCCATCCATCCATCCATCCATCCATCATTAAGGATAAATATAAACTTTTACAAACAAGGTTTGTAGATACATAATGACACTATTCTTCAATGATATTCTGAAATATTGCAGCCAAGTGTTTAAAAACACTTAAAGGATAATGTACATTCTCGTTCTCCTCTCTAAAAGCGTGCTAACTTTAATCCCGCTTGTCATTCTAGACTGCTAGCTACCCCTAGTGGGTACCCCTAGTTGTCTTGCTTGCAGTTGTTTTGGGTTTCTGTGTCTTTTCTTATTTCAGCATTTTTCTTTAACATTTGTTTTGTGGATTTAAAAGTTTTCGCTCCTGCTTAGTTTCTGCTATCCCAACATTTTTGCATTTTCCGGTTGTATTTGCCTTATGTGATTTGTTTGCGTCATTCCTGTGTTTGCAGTGTGTTTTCTCTTTTACGGTGCTTATGCTCCTGTCGGCTGTCCTCACAGAACATCTGGGCCAGTACGACGACCTCCGACAAATTGACTGACGAATGGATCACTGAAACCTGATGACTGAAGTCATATCAATATTATCATATATCTATATATCATATCAATATCACTTTAATCAGATGTTGTTGACACATATCTGCATTACCCACATTATTACTACATACTTCCTGTTTTATAGTTTAAATAGAACAAATTTTAAGGATATATAAGGCCTTGAATCTAAATTAATTCACAGCAGCTCTGTTAAGCTGATTCAAATCTTAATCATTTAGCAATGGTAAAAATAAGCATAGTTATTCATCACCCTTTAGAGTGACTGTCTGATTCCTTCAGAATCCAGACAACTTGGTCTAAATCTGTCATTAAAAAGAGGAAGAACTAAAGTAAATCTGCCTGTAGCTTGTTGGTGAGTGGTTCTACTGAGGGGCACCACCAAGACCTCCTTATGTCCATATGATGCAGAAGCTAAAAGCTGAAGCTTTTATGGATCATAAAGATCATAAAGAGCAAATGGATGAAATACAGAGAGTTTCTTAAAGTAGAGGCCACAGGGAGGCTAATTTTAGAACTTTAAGGGAAAATTCACAGTGAAATCACACTCACCCCTAGTTATCAAATAAACACACACTGGTCAGAAGTTTGAGGGTTGTCAAATGATTTTAATGTTCTAGTTCAGGGGTCACCAACACAGTGCCCGTGGGCACCAAGTCGCCCGCAATGACCACATGAGTCGCCCGCAAGCCTGTTCTAAAAATAGAGTCTAAGAAAAATTTTTCTACAGCTATTTTTAAAAAAATCACACCTGCATTTTCATAGATTTTAAAATGACAATGTCTTGAAAATAAATAAAAATATAAACAAAGTGAAGGTGAACTATGACCTAGTTCAAAGGTCAGTATTGTACGCATGAAAGAACCTTTGCGCTTGTGGAGAATAAACTAGTGGGCAGTGAAGATGGTGAGTGGAGGGCAATTTTCTACCCCAACAACATGGCAAAAAGAAGACAGTAAATTTATCATTTTCAAAGTGAATGGGAGGAAGAGTCATTTTTTACTACTGTGAAAGGAAGGTGTGTATGTTGCATTTGTGGGGCGACTGTGATGACGGTGAAGCAGCACAATGTGGAGCAACGTCTCACTATGCGTCATGAAAGCTACAATGCTAATGCTAACTACCCACCGGGAAACATTCTACAGTCAGAGAAGGCCCAGGAGCTAAAAAGTGTGTTTATAAAATGTAACAGATTTTGAGCAGAATTGCAGTAGATTTGTTCAGTTAAGATTTATTCAATATGAAAGTTATTTTTTTTAAATGTTGTATAACTTTTTAAAACATGGTTCAGCATAGTTTATGAATTGTTAAAATGTTTTAGTTTCTTATGGTTGAAAGGGTCTGGTGAAAACTCGACATTTTTTTCTGATCAAATGTAGAAGTGATCATCTGAACAATTGCTGAGATTAATAATAATAAAGTGTTGAATATTGATCTTTTCTGTTACCCCTGTTCTAGTTGAACCCAATATCAATATTATAGACATGCCAGCTTCAGCACCTGAATGACTGACACTGAGTCACTGACTGAATCTGAAGAACAAAGGATTTGACGTCACAGGTCTCCTGGAATATTTTATTGTAGATATAATTTTCTTTTTCTGTTCCAGTATGGGGACACAGGTCTTTCAGGCCACCAATGAGAAGAGTCAACTGGGTCACCTGTGGAAAGCACTGTTGGGGCTGGAGTTTTCCAGGTTTTTCCAGGTTGGCTAGAGGTTAAAACATGGCCCAAACACCCTGGGGCTTAACCATTTCACATTCTCTTTAGATCAATAAATCTCATGCATGGCATTGATCTTTCTACAACCTGAACACACCTGTTAACCTTTTGAAATGGTGGGTGATAAAGGAAAATAATAGAAAAGCGGCCATTAAATGAGAACTCAAGCACAAATATAGACAGACTGGAGGAAAATTTGAAAAAGAAGCAGGGAAAAGTGAAGTTATGGTCCAAGGCCTTTTTTGTTTTCGCATTTTTATTTTTATTTTTGAAAGTGTCGCTAAATGAGATGTAAATGTATGTTTGAGATGTTGTAACCAATCAGAACTTTGCCTTTAAGAAGGTTTCACAGCAAATCCAAATGATGGAAATGATTTGGTTTCTGTTGGGATGCTGAGTCCCAGCAAAAATGGAAAAAAAAAATTACTTGGATAGTTTCAGAATCTGGTCCAAAGGCTACCTGGTCTTCTCTCATGGGAGGTGATCTGAAACATGGGAGAAGTGCCTCCCAACCATCTCTGGGACCCCCCAATCTCCTCCATCAGGAGCTGGGGAGAAGATGCTCTGGAGCCCCCTGTGGCCTTCAGATGATGAAGACAGAATACGAATATGGTGCCAGGGTTGATTCTAATGTCATCGCTCCTGAATTTAGCCTTACAATATTGACACGCCTTAATTCTCCGATATAATGATTTTTTTGTTTGTTTGTTTTGTTGTCACTCGATAGAAAACCATACATCTGCTCAAGGTTTCTGCCTGGTCCTGCTCAACGTTTCTTCCTGTTAAAGGGGAGTTTTTCCTTGCCACTGTTGCTTGTCTGGGGTCAGGCCCTGGGATTCTGTAAAGCGCCTAGAAACAATTTTGATTGTAAAAGACGCTATATAAATGAAAAATGATTGATTGATTGATTGATTGACATACCCCCAAAGTTATTAACCAGTACTAATAAGCTACCATTGTGAGATGAAGGAACAAAAGTTGTTTTCTAAGGAATTGTCCATGCTTCCGATTTATTTTTTACTCATCCCATGCTATGAGGTTTATCTTTAGGTTAGGTGCTAACCTTTATTTCAGTCATCAATCAGATTATGGTCGCTCTCTCACACAGTTTATATGTGAGAAATGATCTGCTTATCTTATTGTTATATCTGGCAGCTAAAGAAGAAAACTGAGCCTGTAGGATGAATCAAGCCCCGTGCTGATGCCCTCGTCACATTGGCACATTAGTCAAGCAGAACGCAGCTTCAGGCAATGTTCTTGCATTAAAACCAACAGCCCAGAGCTTCACAACAGCTGACCAAGTAATTGTGCTATGTTTCTGCCCTTGGCCTCACACACTTTGTTGATTTTAGCGATTTATTCTAAGCAGTGTGCACAGAAATGCACTATTGTTTGTTTGCTAGTTCGTAGGAGTTTAGCTACATATAAGGGCAGCCTTTGGCCTTTACCCAATTCCCAAAACATGATGACAATTTGGAGGAATAAGTTATTTGATTGAGAAAGGAAAGATTTTTTAATGGATAGAATTGCCACTAGTACAGGGTGTAGATAACAGTATGATTGCTGTCCATCATATAGATTAGTATAAAGGATTTTACCGCCCACCTCTTGCATTTTTGCAACCAGTGTCTGTACAGAAGGGGCCAAGAACAGGACCGCTAGGTTCATACTGCTGCCATCCATGGCTAACGGCCCACAAAGCTCTTTGTTCCCAGATATTTGACAGCTCATATTTGTTGCTTACATTACGGTAAGTGAAGATGTTTTTAAGCATTTGGTGCACGATCCATCAGACTGAACCACACTAGGATACAAAGCAGATTACTAAAATGAGAAGATGTTTGGATTGAACCAGCAGCCACTTCAAACAGCTTGTTTCCTTTGGGGAAATCCTGGAGATTCAAACCTTACCACCTCAGTGGCTCCACACTCCATCATCATTACGGCCTCAAGCCCGTTAGGGCAAAATGTACAGTCATTTCTCACCAACTCTCTGTGCCTTATGTGCATGTGTGTTATCATGTCATCATCATCATCATCATCATCATCCTCTTGCTCTCCTCCACACCTGTACAGACACACACTTGGCGTCACTTAGGGGGAAGTCATCTTACGTCGGAAGGCACATTTTGGTCCTTTCACACGACACTCACGCACAATCGTTGCTCAGTCACAATCACAAAACGCCCACACACAACACCCCAGCAGATCCTGCCCAGATATTTTTCGTCTCAGAGGGCAACTGCTAACATTTGCAACATTGCTACATTTTGTGTAGATTCTCAATCATCCAGGTCATCGTTATCCAAGGTAGTTTTCTTTGTCAACTGGACTGCGTTTCTTCTCTTTGAAGACGTTTCGCCATCTATCCAGAAGGCTTCTTCATTTCTGAACTGAGGGCAATTCTTCACCTTGTGTTTATCAGAAAGTTTGTGTTCCTCTCAATATGTTGACAGAGCTGCAGGAATCAGTTGACCACATCATAACAGTGATGTACGCGATCTCTAAGCAATCAGTGATGTCTTTTAGATAGTGTTCACAGCCCCATACTGTCATGCATCACTATGACCTTTTTGCAGATTTTTCCACCACACCGCCATCGTCCCACAGTCAAAAACACTTTTTTTTCTCCACATCTCAATGCAACAAGCACGTCATGGATTACAGGGAGTCATAATGGTTCCCTGTGTGTCTAAAAACTAATTTAGAAAGATGGTGACGTTCTTCAACTGGGGTGTCCTATGTATGATGCTGACTAATTTATGGGTAAGTAGGATTAAAGTTTTATTATATTCATATTGTTATTGCATTAATGTAATGTAATAAAAAACAGGACAGAGCAATGCAATAAATAAAATATTTTATTCTATTAAGTAGTTTTAGTACCACTCTCACCTGAGTGGAAATACAATGCTACAATGATTCTGAGGATCTCATCTGCCGTTTGTCAGATGTCGGGACGGGGAGGCTAGTTTGGGTTAAGTGGAAAGATGAACACGGTAAAATTTCAGAAATGTACGTCATGAAAATCTGATCAGAGCTCTCAGGCCCCTAGACTGAAGGTTCCAACAGGGCAAAACCTAAACACACAGCTGAGACAACACAGGAATAGCTTAGAAATAACTGTGAATGCATGAACAAGCCAGAATCCTTCAGGAGGAGGAGTATGTTAGCGTAAACGAATCTACTCCTCCACTTATCATATTCCTCATAGTACTGGTCGAGGAGGGGGAGTGGTGCAATCTATCACTCCACGTTATTAATTAATCCTAGACAAAAACATAGTTCCAGTTCATTTGAAAGCCTGACTCTTGGCATCACCCATCTGAACCGGAGGACAGAAAAGCCACTTTTGTTTGTAGTTGTATATCGGCCCCCTGCTGGGCCACATTCAGAGTTGCTGTCTGAGTTCTCTGATTTCTTATCTGACTTGGTCCTCAGAACAGATAAAGTCATTATTATTGGAGACTTTAATATACATGTAGACTTTGTAAATGACAGCTTTAGAAATGGCTTCATTTCATTACTTGAGTCAGGTGGTTTCCTCCAGCAGATAAACCAACCAACTCATAGCTTCAACCACACCCTAGATCTAGTCCTGACTTATGGTGTTGAGGTAGAACATGTGTGAGTGTTCCCTCAGAACCCACTCCTGTCAGATCATTCTTTGATCACTTTTACATTTATGATTAAGGATTCTTCTATGCTCAGAACACAGTCTTACTATAGCAGATGTCTTTCAGATAATGCTGTAGCTAAGTCTAAGGAAATGATCCCTGTGCTGATTCCAGGACCACCGTGTGTTTCCCCAGTGATCAATCATTATAATCTTAGCCCTGCAGAGGTTGACTCTGTTGCTGAAGGTGCAGCAACCTCACTGAGAATCACGCTTGATTCTGTTGCCCCCCTGAAAAATAAAATAATAAATCAGAGGAGGTGCGCCCCCTGGTATGATTCACACATTAGGTATAATTCCCACGCAGGTGTTTGGTGCACGTGCTTTGAGTATTTGTTTGTGGGTGGGGCTCTCTGAAATCGAGTGAAATGGGCTCCATGATGCACATCTCTGAATTGATGGTCAAGACAATCTGTACAGAATTGTCAGACTTACTCCCAAGACCTGCCAGTTCTTTAAGTCACAATTCCAGACGTCTGTCCCCTGCCTTAAACATTGTAAACCACCACCATGGTCACCCATGTCAGGTAGATGGTAGCATGTGATCAAGTGCTCTTCCCCAGGCATGGAAGGTCTCTCTCCCATTTCTGTGCAGCTTCAACAACTTTTAATTGCGCACTTAATATTTTTACATGTTAAACTTCTGCATTTGGTCAGGTGATCCGACGCCTCAAGGCACCAGTAGGCAACTTGTATTGTATTTCGTACTCCTGTACCTTTCCTAGGGGATTGACAGACTTTCCAGGGGAACAATGAGTTATTTTATTCTCTATTCTATTTACTTGTGTTGTTCATATTCAGGTGCTTGCCTGGAACCAGTTTAGTAGGTGGAAACGCAAAGAACTGGTGCAAAGACAAGCACTGGCTCCGAACCAGCCCTGGACCCTCTTTGGCAGAGAAGGGGCTTTTGATGTCTGGCGTCAGCTTGTACTTGCAAAACAATCACCAAATACCAGAGTCTGTTTCTCAGTGAGGGTGAGTGAGTAGGGGGAAAATGATTGGCCATGGGAAGCAGTCGGTGGGCCTGAGTGGGACTACACTTCTTGTGAACGGTTACCCAGCCGTCATGGCAAGATCGTCTGCTTGGATGCTGTCAGGGGACAGCCTGCTGTAGCTACGCTGGGCCGCGGCGTGGCTGCTACATTGTTTTGGCTAACTGACCTGGTAACTCTAACTTGTAGAACTGTGCCTCAAACTCGCAGCCTCACTCCCAAACACTCCAGGGTGAAACAAATGGTGAGGCCACGCTAATGCTACGTGAATTACTGTATAATTGGAACAAAATCTCTGAAAAAAACAAGTAGTGCTTTTGAGTAATTTTAATTGTACAATAACTACAAATATACAAACATTAATTAAGTGAAACACAACACAAGCAGTGTACTGACAGTCTCTACGACCAATAAGACATGAAGTAAGAAAATGCCTTACGCAATGTACCATAATTTTTTGTAAAAATGATCAAAACACCAGCCAGCACCACCAGTCCGCCCAGTATCCATTTACGCCTTTCTTCCTGAGCTCTGTTTGTGCAGGCTTCTTCCCCATAAATGGCAGCAAAGCAATCCTGTAACAGAGACAAAGGTTCAGACAAAAACCAGACAAAGTGTTTAACTACAGCAGCATTAGCATGAAGGGAGGCTAAAGGAGAACTGGCATTGATGGGGACGGCTGACGTAAGTGCCAGGCGGTGCACAACACGAGAGACGGGGACATAAAATTATCGGTGGAATTATTCCCAATTTATTTCTGAGGAAGCAACAAATATTGTAAATGGTGGTAGGATTAACTGACATGTAAGTTTGAATTCTAGCTTTGATTCTAAATAAAGATTCTTTTTTTACACACCAAGGTTACATGCCAACATAAATTGCACAATTCTATAAATTTGAAGGGAAAAATAAAGAACGGATTATCTTGGAAATCCTGTCAGGTGAAGGGAGTCATTTTTCTTTCAAATCTTCATACAAAACAGCTACTACACGGTACACTTTCAGTTACTTCAAACTTGATTTCTATTCAGAAAAAAACACTATTTTCTGTTGTCAGATGAATAAAATTCCACTAATCAACTCATGGCCATTAGTCATTCTAAAAAAAAAAAAGTTTGTATTTAGGTTGTCAAATCTCTCACTGCAGCACAAAGGAAGCTGTATTTTGAATCTTTCTCCTTTATACTCACCCATCCTCCTTGACTCTCCCAATTATTAGCATTAGCATGGCCTCACCGTCTGTTTCACCCGGTGTCTGTGTCTGTTCAGTGTGTGAAATGTTTAGCTACTCCTCTGCCTCCTTTAGTGAAGAGAATAGGTGCAGAAAGTGTAGTTTATTAATGGCGAGACTTAGTGAGTTTGAGACAGGGTTCCGCAGCTTGGAGTTGTCTGGCGCTGCGTCAGGTAGCCTGGAGAAGGTAGCTGCTGCGAAGCTGCCTAGCGTAGCCGGCAGCAGCGGCTAGCCAGGGCGGCTGGGTGACGGTTCGCAGGAAGCGTAGCCCAAACCAAAGGCCCACGGTGCACCACCAACCGCTTCCCGTGGCTAACCATTTTTCCCCACTCGGCGACACACCCGCTGAGAAACCGACCCTGATAACTGGCGACTCGTGAAGCCGACTCCAGCGACCATAGTTAAGTGCATTCCAGGGGCAGAGTGGGCGACATAGAAGCCAATCTAAAGCTGCTGGTGAGAAGTAAACATAAATTTAGTGAAGTCATTATTCACGTCGGAGCAAACGACACCCGGCTTTGTCAGTCGGAGGTCACCAAAATTAACATAGAGCAGGGGTCACCAACCTTTTTGAAACCAAGAGCTACGTCATGGGTACCAAGTCGTATGAAGGGTTCCGCTTGACATACTCCTCTAAAATAACAAATTGTGTGTGTGTGTGTGTGTGTTTATCAATAACAGAGTGGATAACAGAAAAGACCAATATTCAACACTTTATTATTAATAATCTCAGCAATTGTTCAGATGATCACTTCTACATTTGTTCAGAAAAAAAATGTAGAGTTTTCACCAGACCCTTCCAACCATAAGAAACTAAACATTTTTAAAAAAAAAATTAAGTTTCATATTGAATAAATCTTAACTGAACAAATCTACTGCAATTCTGCTCAAAATCTGTTACATTTTATAAACACACTTTTTAGCTCATGGGCCTTCTCTGACTGTAGAATGCTTCCCGGTGGGTAGTTAGCATTAGCATTGTAGCTTTCATGACGCATAGTGAACCGTTGCTCCACATTGTGCTGCTTCACCGTCATCACAGTCGCCCCACAAATGCAACATACACACCTTCCTTTCACAGTAGTAAAAAATTACTCTTCCTCCCATTCACTTTGAAAATGATAAATTTACTGTCTTCTTTTTGCCATGTTGTTGGGGTAGAAAATTGCCCTCCACTCACCATCTTCACTGCCCGCTAGTTTATTCTCCATAAGCGCAAAGGTTCTTTCATGCACACAATACTGACCTTTGAACTAGGTCAGAGTTCACCTTCACTTTATTTATATTTTTATTTATTTTTAAGACATTGTCATTTTAAAATCTATGTAAATGCAGGTGTGATTTAAAAAAAATAGCGGTAGAAAAAATTTTCTTAGACGCACCTCACTTGCGAGTTTTGCTATTCTTAGAACAGGCTTGCGGGCAACTCATGTGGTCATTGCGGGCGACTTGGTGCCCACGGGCACTGTGTTGGTGACCCCTGACATAGAGTCAGTGTGCAATTGTGCAAAAACAACGTTGGACTCTGTAGCATTCTCTGGTCCCCGCCCCAATCTGGCCAGTGATGAGATGTTTAGTCGCATGTTGTCGCTTCGTCGCTGGCTGTCACGGTGGTGCCCCGAAAACCAGGTGGCCTTTATAGACAATTGGAGCAGTTTTTGGGGAAAACCTGGTCTGATTAGGAGAGACGGTGTCCATCCCACACGGGATGGCGGCTCTCTTATTCCTAGTAACTTTTATGAGACCCAAAGTGACCTGAAAAACCAGGGTCCAGACCAGGATGCAGAGTTGTAGACTTACACACCTCTCTGCTGCTTCCATAGAACCCTCATCCACCAACAATAAGATATTTAATACTATAGAGGTAGTCTCTGTTCCACGGTTAAAAGTGGAGGAGAGGAGAGGAGAGGAGAGGAGAGGAGAGGAGAGGAGAGGAGAGGAGAGGAGAGGAGAGGAGAAGAGAGGAGAGGAGGCCATGACCCAGTAGGGTGACAGAGGCCTGTCAGGTGATCATGTTTCTGGACCCCGGCAGCCTTGGCCTATAACAGCATAACTAAGATGTTAACCTAATGATAAGACGACCCCCTAAGTACGATAATTTGTCTGTCTATGATAGTAAGTGGAATTACAGAATTAGTAACAATAAGCTTTTTCAAAGAGGAAGGTTTTAAACCTAATTTTAAAAGTAGAGATGGAGTGGTGAAGACTTCATGAGCTTCTTCACTGATAAAGTTCTAGTTGTCAGAGAAAAAACTAACCAGGCCATCCCAACAACTGGACCATCACCAGATGTGCTGACTGTGGGAACATACAGGGTCTCCAACGACCCCTATATATTTTTCTGAGGCATCTTCGCTAATTCAGAAAACAAAGACCACCACGTATAGCTTCAGATCATGAACTGGTTTCTATGCTGGTTCTGCTGGACCTCAGTGCAGCTTTTGATACAGTTGATCACAGCATCCTGTTACAGAGACTGGAACATATGATTGGGATTAAAGGGACAGCACTGGACTGGTTTAGATCATATTTATCAGATAGACACCAGTTTGCTCATGTCCATGGCATTAACCTCTTCATACAGTAGGGTTAGCATTGGAGTTCCACAAGGTTCTGTACTTGGACCAATCCTTTTCACCTTGTACATGCTTCCCTTAGGAAACATTATTCAGCAGCATGGAATAAATTTTCATTGTTATACTGATGACACTCAGCTTTATTTATCCATGAAACCAAAGGAGACAGAGAAGTTAGTGAAGCTTCAGACCTGTCTTAAAAACATAAAGTCTTGGATGTCTTCAAATTTCCTTCTCCTTAACTCAGGAAAAACTGAGGTCAAGGTGTTTGGTCCTGAATCTCTCAGGGATAAATTAGATCACATGATCACTCTAGATGGTATCTCATTAACATCTAGTCTCTCTGTGAGGAATCTAGGAGTAACTTTTGACCAAAATCTGTCCTTTAACTCACACATTGAATTAGTCTCTAGTAGTGCCTTTTTTCACCTGAGAAACATCACAAAGATCAGGAAGCTACTGACGCGGCATGTTGCTGAAAAGTTAGTCCATGCATTTGTTACTTCCAAGCTGGACTATTGTAATTCTTTATTATCGGGGTGTTCAAAATACTCTTTAAGAAGCCTCCAGGTGATCCAAAATGCTGCAGCCAGAGTTCTGACATGTATTGACAAAAGAGATCACATAACTCCTTTACTGGCGTCTCTTCATTGGCTGCCCATTAAATTTAGAATAATTATTAAAATTCTTCTTCTGACCTACAAGGTCCTCAGAGGCCTAGCTCCATCGTACCTGGAGGAGCTAGTGACACCTTATAATCCCAACTGACCGCTCCGTTCTCAGAATGCTGGTTTACTTGTGGTCCCCAGAGTCTCTAAAGGTGGAATGGGGGGCCGAGCATTTAGCTACCAGGCCCCCCTGCTGTGGAACCAGCTCCCTGTCCAGGTACGGGAGGCTGACTCCATCTCTACCTTTAAGATTTAAAACCTTCCTAAAACCCAAGATTTAAAACCTTCCTCTTTGAAAAAGCTTATTGTCAGTAATTCTGTAGTTCCAGTTACTGTCCTAGAAATAATTATCATACTTAGAGGGTCGTCTAATTATTAGGTTAACATCCTAGTTATGCTACCAGGAACATGATCACCTGACAGACCTCGTCTCGTCTCGTCTCGTCTCGTCTCGTCTCCTCTCCTTTCCTCTCCTCGTGAGAGACGTGTGTGAGCAGAGGAGTGTGCGAGCGAGCGATTGAGCGAGCTAAAACTGTGCGAAAGCGCTTTTTTTCTATCCTTTCTTGTGTGTGAGTGAATGCTGTAAAGGAAATTATTTTTTATGTTGTTTTGTTTAGCATAGATCATTTAAACCAGTAAGGTCAAGCGAGTTCATTTGATGATGCTTGTGCAGGTGTACGAGATGTCACAAGTTGTAGAACAAATCACGAGTTGTAGAACAAAGACTCCTTAGAAAATGATGAAGATGTGCGAGTCAGCAACCTTCAAAATGCTACAGTTTATCATGCTAACCTTGTGACGATGAAGTAAGTAGATGGAAAAGTACTGAGAGAAAGGCGTAGTCGCTAAGCATTATAAAAGGGACATGTTTGTTACACTGGGCAGAGATCTCTCTGCATGCTGTTGTTGCATGTACTCTGACTGACTTATTAAACTCTTAAAAGAAGCATTTTGACTTTGTGTTAACTGAAGAAAATCCTCAACAATGCTGAACAATATAGTTTAATTTATTGTGGTGTTTTTCGGGTTTTTATTTAGTTTAACGAGGGCTTGTGTGAGGCGGCCGACCGCGTGCTGCCGTCATGGTTGCCAACGCCGGTTTGACCGGGTTGAGTCGGAAGCGCGGAATCAAGGTGGGAGCTGGTTCCATGCTTAGTTTGGAGGAGGTGGTGCTGGTTGTGGGCCAAAAAATTGGCCACAGCTCGATTAAATCCACCGCCCGCATGAACAGGGTGGTCGTATTGTTCCTGGCTAAGGTGGAACAAGTTAATATGTTGGTGGAGATGGGGATGACGGCGGGCAGACAGTTCGTCCAAGTGACTCCGCTGACACAACCGGAGGCACAGATTATTCTGTCCAAAGTGCCGCCGTTCATTAGCGACGAGTTCCTGGTAAGGGGGCTGTCTTGGCATGGGAAAGTGGTTTCCCCTATTAGGAATATGCTGTCGGGGTGCAAATCGCTGCTGCTGAGACACGTAGTGTGCTCACCGCAGGCAGGTGCACATGATCATCAATGATCCTCAATAACTGGGCGGAGGAGTTTAATTATCGGTTCATCGTTCGGGTGGATGATTTTGATTACACCCTTTTTGTGACCTCCTCCGCCTTGAAGTGTTTCAACTGCGGTGAGGGGGGTCATCTCGCCAGGGCTTGTCCAAGCCGCGCTATCACGGACGCGACAGTGGCGGAGCCTGCCGCTCCCACGCCCGTGGCGCCTCCGGCCCCGCGGCCCATTCCGGCGGTGAGGCGTCGGTGGTTCGGTGCGGAGGGAGGCCCCGCTGTCCCGGACAGAGCGGTGGCAGAGTTGCACGTGGAGGAGAAACGGGGCGCGTGCGTGAGTGAGACTGAGGTAAGTGGAGGGAGTGAGAATGTAGAGATGGTGGTGGAAATGAATGGCGAGAGTGGTGAAGCAGGGAGGAAGGTGGATTTAACTGGGGTGGTGTGTGATTTGAGTGGTGTGATGAGTTATGTGGTGTGTGATTCGAATGAACTGGGAAAAATGGTGAGGTAATGGGCAAAACAGTTGAACTGGGTGAGGCAGGAGAGACTGGGGACATGATCCAAACAGGTGAGCTGGGTAGAGTGAGTCAGGTGATAGGTGAACTTGGGGTGCCAGGGATAGTGGCTGGCGAGCTGGGTGAGGGAGGGGTGAGCACAGGTGAGCGAGCTGAGGGGGCAGTGGGCACAGGGGAGCAAGGTGAGGGAGCAGTGGGCACAGGGGAGCAAGGTGGGCACAGGTGAGGGAACAGTGAGCGCAGGTGAGGGCACTAGTGGTGGGTCCGAGTGGTGGCTTGTTCCCGCAAAGCGGGGGAACAAGCGGAAAAGCGCTATGAAGGACAAGGGGGACAGTAAAACCGGAAGGCTGGAGGATGCCGCCGCAGGCACAGACACCAGCGACTGCGAGTCCATGTCGGACTGCAGCAAACTGTCCAGCACAATGCCAGACGGGCAGGATTTTGACTTGTACCCTCCAAGCCTATTTAAAAAGTTCCTTAAGCAGACTAAGGGCATGAAAGGCCTTGACCTGGGAACATATTTCCCTGATAGGCTCCGTTTCATCCGGTCAGCGAGCTTTCTAATTAGGAACAAGGCAACGTCGGATCTCACCGACCCAGAAATTTATAGGCTGACGTAGGATCTCCTCGGCCAGACTTGACCGTTTTTATTCTTTTAGGCATTACTTCAGTGTTTTTAGGCAGTGTAACATCATGCCAGTTGGTTTTACCGATCACTCGTTGGTTTTAGGTGAAGTCACTATAAAGAACATTATGCTCAGGAGTGCATACTGGCATTTTAACTCCAGCCTAGCACAGGACAATAGTTTTAGAGAGGTTTTATGTTATTTCTGGTTTCGAAAGAAAAAATCCAATTTTACATGCTTAGGACAGTGGTGGGACCGTGGTAAATTAGAGATACAGCTCCTGTGCCAGCAGTATACTCTCAATGCCACGCAGGACACAGACAGGTCAATAAAATACCTAGAGACGGAGATAGTGGAGCTAGAGGCAATTGGCAGCTCCACAGGAGATCGAGGGTGTATTGAAATCCTCCAATCCAAAAAAATGGCCTTGGCCAGCCTGCTGGACAATCAGGTACAGGGCGCACTGGTCAGGTCCCGGATCCAGGACCTCACTGAGATGGATGCTTCTTTTAGCTTCTTTTTGGGCTGGAGAAAAAGCGCGGACAGAACCTAGAAATCCATTCACTGTTTTTGAGCACAGGGCAGAAACTTGTGGAGCCAGGCCAGATAAGGAAGTGGGCAGTGGAGTTCTTTTCCTCCTTATACGAGAGCGAGTACTGCAGGGACCTTCCGCGGGTCTCTGAGGAGACAAACTCGCGGCTGGACAGGCCGTTGCAACTCGACGAGCTCCATGCCGCTCTCCTCAGCATGAAACGAAGGAAAGCTCCAGGTGTCGATGGGCTCACGGTAGAGTTCTTCAAAGCCTTCTGGGATATTGTGGCCCACGACATGCTGGAGGTATTCAACGAACCTGGCCTCGGGTTCCCTGCCGTTGTCCTGTAGGTCACCCTCCTGCCAAAAAAGGGCAACCTGCAGGACATTAAGAACTGGCGCCCTGTGTCTCTGCTGTGTATGGATTATAGGATTCTGTCCAAGACTTTGGCCTCCAGGCTCAGAGAAGCTATGGAGCAGGTTATCAAACGGGACCAAACTTACTCTGTGCCCGGCAGGTCCATAGTAGATAACATCCACCTAATTCGGGATATTTTGGAAGTCTCTAGGTCATTGGACATTGATACTGGTCTCATTTCATTAGACCAGGAAAAGGCTTTTGACCGGGTTGAACACGAGTTCCTCTGGAAGGTGATGGAGAGGTTCGGGTTCAGCCCTGGCTTCATAGCGATGATCTGCGTCCTGTACTGTGACATTGCGAGTATGCTGAAGTTCAATGGCAGTCTGTGTGCCCCCTTCAGGGTGCATAGAGGTGTCTGGCAGGGCTGTGCCCTTTCTGGAATGCTATACGCTCTCTCCCTCGAACCCTTCCTCTCTAGGATCCGTACAAACATGGATGGCCTGGTTTTGCCGTCGTTTTAAAAAAGGTGTTACGATCCCAGTTATGTTGTTTAGTTTGCTTTTACTGTGCGCTCTGCGCACCTTTACGCGTTTGGTTCCATTTTGTCTCGCCCCCGTGTTTTGTGTTTCCCCGTTTCGATAGGTGCTGCGTCATGGACTGTGATTCGCTTGTTCGAGTATGACGCCCTTTAAAAGCCCTGGGGTGCCACCCAACGATGTCTTCTGGCTCCGTTTTCGTTCAGTCCCGTGACTCGCCACGTCAGCGCCACAAGTTCCCACTCGGTTTTTGATACGCAGCCCGTCGGCTACAGTAGGCCTGCTTCTGTCGAGAAGCCACGTTTGCCTACTTTGTAGTGTTTGCCATGCAACGTGCCTTTAACTATTGATTAGGACATTAGAACTTAATTGCTCACTTATTTTTGTATCAACCCCACTTTTGCCATTAAATCTATATTTCACTTTTTGATCTTGCGTTATTCCTCGTGCCACCTTCACTTTTCCCTGGTTCACAAATTCCATACCCTAGACTGGAACGTGACAAAAGGTCAGTGATTATTCACTGCCTACGCAGACGATATAATAATAGTGGTGCGTAGGCAGAGTGACGTGGACACCCTATTTAATTTAACGGTTTTATTCAACCGCCTATCCGCGGCCAGGGTGAACTGGCACAAGAGTGAAGCCCTGGCCGTTGGCAGGTGAGCAAATCAAATCAAATCAAATCAGTCTTTATTTAAATAGCGTCTTTTACAATCAAAATTGTTTCAAGGCGCGTTCCAGAATCCCAGGGCCTAACTCCAGACAGCAGCTCCGAAGGCGGCGATACCTGTAAATGAATACAGAAGGAGGAGAGGAGAGGAGAGGAGAGGAGAGGAGAGGAGAGGAAACCATGACCCAGTGGGGTGACAGAGGCCTGTCAGGTGATCATGTTTCTGGGCCCCGGCAGCCTTGGCCTATAACAGCATAGCTAAGATGTTAACCTAATGATTAGACGACCCCCTAAGTATGATAATTTGTCGGTCTATGATAGTAACTGGAACTACAGAATTAGTAACAATAAACCTTTTCAAAGAGATAGGTTTTAAGTCTAATTTTAAAAGTAGAGATGGAGTCAGCCTCCCGTATCTGGACAGGGAGCTGGTTCCATAGCAGGGGGGCCTGGCAGCTAAATGCTCGGCCCCCCATTCTACTCCTAGAAACTCTGGGAACCACAAGTAGACCAGCATTCTGAGAGCAGAGCGGTCTATTGGGCTGATAAGGTATCACTAGCTCCTCCGGGTAGGATGGAGCTAGGCCTCTGAGGACCTTGTAGGTCAAAAGAAGAATTTTAAAAATTATTCTAAATTTAACGGGCAGCCAATGAAGAGACGCCAGTACAGGAGTTATGTGATCTCTTCTGTCAATACCTGTCAGAACTCTAGCTGCAGCATTTTGGATCACCTGGAGGCTTCTTAAAGAGTATTTTGAACACCCTGATAATAAAGAATTACAATTGTCCAGCCTGGAAGTAACAAATGCATGGACTAACTTTTCAGCATCATGGTGGGTCAGTAGTTTCCTGGTCTGCCAGTCCTTCCCCAGGATCTTGCCTGGCGGAGGGATGGCTTAAAGTACCCAGGTGTTTTTAGTGGAGATGAAGAAACTAAAAAACAAAATTGGCTAGACACGTTTGAAGAAGTACAAAGAAAAATGGAAAAATGGAAGTGGCTTCTCCCCCATATGTCGTACAGAGGCAGGACTCTTGTCCTCAATAACCTGGTGGCCTCTGTGATCTGGCACCGGCTCACTTGCATGGAGCCCGCCTCTGGTTTGTTAGCACAGGTTCAGACAAGAGTCCTGGCTTTCTTCTGGGACGGCATGCATTGGGTCCAGCAGGGGGTGCTGTATTTGCCCAGAGAGGAGGGAGGACAGGGCCTCATCCACCTGGCCAGCAGGACCGCCGCTTTTAGAGTTTGTACAAAGGTTTTTAACAGGGCCGGCAAACTTAATGTGGAGAGATGTGGCCAGATGTGTCTTCAGATGGGTGAGTAACTTGGGGCTGGATGATGCTCTGCTCTGACTTTAAATTTGCAAAATTAAATGGGCTACCTCCTTTTATCAAAGTGTTGTTAAGGCATGGGCCCTTTTTAAAGTTGAAAAAAGAACCAGCTCTGACTCTCTGTATTGGCTGCTAAGGGAACCCATGGTGCACGGAGCCAGGCTGGATGTCTCGGCCGAAGCCATGCCGAGACTGATGGCTGTGCTGTGGCGGACCCGGACCTTACTCTTCCAGCACGTAGTGGCCGTGGCAGGGCCAGACCTGACGGGCGCGGAGGGAGTGGGTTCCCTGTTGGGCATCCGCTATACCCAGGCAGCCGAGGGGGTGCTTCGGCTATGGAGGAACAGACTCAGCATGAGAGAGAGGTGTCTCCTTGAGGACTACGGCCAGGGGACCGAACCCGACAGCGAGGACCCCTTCCCAGAGATTAGGCTGGCCGCCCATCTCGGGAATCTAGACGGTCCTCTCCTCAGACCAGCAAAGACCTTCTCCCTGGTAGCAGTTGATAAGAAGACCTTATACAACAACTGCGTGAGGGTACTAAACAGGAGAGGACTCTCGAACAGGAGCACCAGCGTGTGGGCTGATCGGCTGGGATGGAGCCCGCCCCTGCTGGAGGGTCCTTTACAAGCCGCCCCTGAAGAAGAGGACCGGGGACCTCCAGTGGAGGATCCTATATGGGGCTGTTGCCCTGAACTCTCTTATCTCCAGAATGAACACTGCTGTGTCGGACCAGTGCCCGTTTTGCCCTGGGCGAGAGACTGTATTCCATGCATACATTGAGTGTGAGAGGCTCACTGTACTTTTTAATGTCATAAAAAGTGTTTTTAATGGTTTTAATGAAACCTTTTCTATTATAACTTTTATTTTCGGTGCAGGTTACAACAAAGTAGCTCGCAACAAGTGGCAACTCCTAAACTTTATCTGTGGTGAGGCAAAAAAAATCTCCAGGAAAAATTTCAAGAACTGGAGATAGTGAGGCCACCTCTGTGTGGCGCTGCAATGTCCTGTGTAGGCTGAGGTTGGAGTTTGGGTTTTATAAAATGATAAATGACCTCGGCAAATTCCACGATATATGGTGTCACAGAAATGTTTTATGTACTGATCATTTGAACTTTGCACACCCCCTTGTGAGATAAATTGTATTGTTGTTTTCTTAATATTTATTTATTTATCTATTTATTTTTGTGGCTGTTATTATTACTATTATTATTACAATTATTATTATTGTTATTATTGTTGTTATTATTACTATTATTGTTACTCTGTGTGTTTCTAAACAGGGCATTTTTGTGTCCCTGTGTAAATTGTAAATAAAGTTTTTGTAAAAATCCAAAAATCTCCTCTCCTCTCCTCTCCTCTCCTCTCCCTCTCCCTCTCCCTCTCCTCTCCTCTCCTCTCCTCTCCTCTCCTCTCCTCTCCTCTCTCTTTACCCAGCCAGCCATCAGCAAGAGGGTCCCCCTACATGAGCGTGGTCCTGCTCAAGGTTTCTTCCTGTGAAAGGGGAGTTTTTTCTTGCCACTGTTGCTTGTTGGGGGTTAGGCCCTGGAAAGCGCCTAGAAACAATTTCGATTGTAACAGACGCTATATAAATAAAAAATGATTGATTGACTGATTGAATGCTGAGTTTCAAACATCTCTAAAGACAGCTGTTGTATCTTTAAAAGGAGGAGAACCCTTTTCACAGCAGGTTGTCATTGAAATTAAAAGACACTTTCTCTGTCTGATGAGATGCTTCAGTGAGATACAAGCAGATTTGTTCAAATATAAGAGACCAGAGACTTCTAAGGACGAATGATTTATTCTGTGGTGGCCCTTTCAGGGCAGAACTCATAAAAAATTAAACTGCTTCGTTTGTGCGTCAACTGTTTCTGCACCGCAACAAATAAAACGCCTCCCCAGGAAACCAAATGTCACGGGAACCCTTTAAAGTTGCTATCCTTTGTCAAGTGAGGGCAGCACAACACAAAGAAGTATTTAGAATTAACGTCAGTGATTATTCACTGCGTGATGTAACATTTTATATTTTCACAGTACCACTTTTTAAAGCAATTTTATTTGACCATATCAATTTCCTCTTACCTTCGACATCTATTTAGTTCAGAGGCAACATTTTTTTTATCGCTTATTTCTTGCTTTTTTCCCCACAGAAAATTTTACAAAAAGAATTTACATCAGTAAACATTAATTTCAGCTGGCATGAAAAAAATCACTTTTAAAATGTAGAAACAAAAGAGTTCATTTAGTGGCTCTAAAGCTAATAAAGGGGGAAAAATCTCTTTCATTCTCTCTCCATCTCCAACCTTTGATTTTCTCTACTTTTCTTTCTCTTCCTCTGTCTGTCTGTCTGTCTGTTTGTCTGTCTGTCTGTCTGTCTCTCTCCATCTCCAACCTTTGTCTTTTTCTACTTTTCTTTCTTTCCCTCTGTCTCTCTCTCCAACTCTTACGTCCTCTTCCGTCTTGTAAATTGGTTACTGTCGCCACCCTGTGGTCATATCGGTCCATACATCAACCAGATGCCACTGTTAAAAGATAGTGTCAGTATAGTGTCATGCATAATCTAATATAGTATACATGTTGAAATCATTAAAAATGCAACATGTTTGAAAGGTATACACCACGTTTCATAGTCTGTTTGTGAAGGCCAAGATCAGTCTTTTTGTTCTTCTTCTGTCTCCTTTGAAATTGGAAATTCCAGCGAGGTTCTGTATCGAATAGGCACCTGGTGCTCGTCGCTGATTTGCTGTTTGGCGACGGGGGCGTGGATGCGCAGCTGTCCATCATCCATCAAGGAACAGGACAGGCCAGAGAGGTCAAGGTGGTCAGGGAGGTCAATCCTTCGAGCAAAGCCCATCTGAGAAGAGGCAGAGGAAGAGAAGGAGGCGCAGGAGGAGGAGGAGGAGCAGGACTGACTCTCCTCTGCTCCAGCCTGTTTCATGGCCACCACTGCCAGGCTCCTCCCCTCCAGCTTGACAGTGATATCAGTTGGGGCGTAACCACGGGCGTCGAGAGTGACCAGAAGTTCTCCGTTGCCTTCAGTGCTCTGCAGCTGTGAGTTGGGGCCCTCTGTATGTGGCTCTTTTGCATCGTTTAGCCTAGAAGACAGCAGGCACAATCATTCAGTCCAATATGGATTTAACTTTACCACAGAGGGGCTGGGGATGCTGATGAGGCTTATCGGGGAAAACGCCTCCCAAAGTGGCTGACTAGTGATCACAATCTTGTTTGGTCTCTAAACACAATGTTTGCTCCAATGGTTTCCAATGTTTGGAAACCATTTTTATTTAAAATTTTCTTTGATTGAATGGTTCTAAAAAAAATGGCAGATGTTTTCATTTAAGTTGCAGAAAGTTAGTCAGCTATATAACAAGACAAATGAGATTTTAAGATTATCTTATTTGCCTCTTTTCCTGTGACTCATTTTAAAGGTTTGTCCACATGTCTAAAATGAATAATGACCCTAACATCTAAAGGACAAAAACTTAGACTAAGTCATTAGATTCAGTTTTAATATATTGTGGAATGGTCTAAACTATGTACAAAATGCATGGTATATAAATGGGTATTCATACCTTATTCTAAACAAGGATCAATGATGGAGCTCATACAACAGTTTAACTAATCAAGAAGCCTCCACCAACACATGATGGAGCTCAGTTGTTCATTGGATCATTGGATCTATCACTGATAGATATTGTTTCAATCTTCATTTCATTTTATTAAAAAAGGAAGAAATATCTGAGGTTAAAAAAAGCTACATGTGTTCCAAGCCTCTGTGGCCACCCTGTACATACCTGTCCAAAGTGGAGGACATGAGGGGCAGGTTGAACAGCTGAGGCCCACCGTGCAGCTCCTTCAGGAGGCTGTCCACCAGCTTGGCTCTCTGGCTGAAGAAGCCTTGCTTGAGCGAGGGGACGCTTTCGCGATGCAGGGGCCAAAGCAGCTTCCCCCGGCTGAAGAATGGCTCATCGCTGAAGAAGCTGCTCAAAGCTGCGTGCTGGGACATCATGTCGGCGCTGGAAGATGGTCTGCGTTGCTGGGTAGAATAAAGGCGTGTTGTTTGGGACATTAAGCCCAGGCTTCCCCGCCTTATATACCGCAGCTGTCCTGACCCATCCCTCCCTCTCTCTCTGCTATTTCCGAGCCATGATCTCACAGCTGTTTCTTAGAGTGTAACGACCAGGTCAGGAATGCCCCGCCGTTCATCTACGGGCTAAACGCAGCTCATGGTCATATCCTGTTTGGGTTTGTGTGCATGAGCTTGCATTTACGCCACAGCTTTCCTTCTTTTGATATGTAAATCCTGCTGATGTAGAAAGAGATCTGTTAAATGTTTGATCAGCAAAAATATAATCCTAATCTTCTATACATACATACATACATACATACATACATACATACATACATACATACATACATACATACATACATACATACATACATAACTCTTAATCATCTTTAGGTGCGTAAGTGTGTGAGTGAATGAGACGCCCAATGGACTTATTGATTTACAACCCTCACGGAATTCTCTGACCCGGTGACCCGGAGGATTCAGAAGCTTTTTTGAGTTTTGGCCCTTTCTCACATCATTACAAATGTCTGTAAAGTTGAATTTTTCATCATATTTAAACTGGCATTGTAACCAAAGGAGGATAAATCAAGCATCAACTCATTCTTATTTATTAAAAACTGAATTTAACCATATTTTGAATCTCCTGGTCAAACGGGCTAAAACAGCTGTTTAGGAGTGCATCTCGTCTCGGGTTACTGGGCTTCGTCTCTGCTTCCAAGCGGCATGAGCTCAGCATGATGATATTACCCAGAATCTCTTAGCAAGTGTGTGTGAAGCAATGCTTACACACCAAGACACCCCGTGCAGCACGTCTATCTGCAATGTCTATTTGTGGCCGTCTTGGCATCGTGTTGTGCTAAACCACCTTCATCTCATTGGCTTAAACAATGTCCTTGCCTTAACGTGATTGGCTACAGCCAGCTAGCACACTGTGGTATTCATTATTTATGCTTTTCATTGTTCACTAACACTAAACAGACAGAAGTTGTTATGGCCACGTACCTAGGTTTGCCTTTTATTTTCTGTCCCCATGCTGATGCATTTGTTCTCATGGGTGCAAAATGGATCAACTCGATTTGGACTGATGTGAAAAGAGACTCAGTATCCTTTGAGTCACTAAGGGGATTTGGTGCAAAAATACAGAAGTATGTCAGTGAACCAGGATGTGCTGAGGACAGAAATAGAAAGGAGTTTTAAGATGACTCTGAAGTCCTCGGCTCTAAATGAGTGAGTTATTATTACACCACACGTTATTAATGGTTGCATGAGACCATCCAACTCAAAAAGAACTCACCTGGGTTCAGGTCTGTGTACGTTAGACTCACACAAGGCATATGACTAACTGATGTGTTTATAGGTTTTTTAATTGGAATGTAATGTCAGATTCAAGTGTAAATCCATAAAACACATTGAGAAATCCTTGCTATAATAAAAGAAATGTCCAATTAGGATGTTGTCAGGTGCACACACATGAGTGTATGTATGCATGTATGAGGGCCACTGAAAAAAAGTATTTTAGAGATCTGAAACAAGCCTGAGACTACATCATGTTGCGTAGCTGGAGCCAGGAACAGTTTAGGTAACACAAAAATACCGACCAAGAGAAAAGAGACACTCCTCTGCACAATCACGGGGCTCCAACTGTCATCGCTGCTCAGTAAAACCTTTGGAAAACTACAAAATCAAAATTTGAAAACATTCTAAAAGACTGGTACAGACATCAAAAACAGATTGCCTGCTACAGCCAAGGATTAACTGGTTCCTCAGCCAAAAATGGTCAACCACTGCCCAGCTGTCTGTGTGCTGCTCTGAGCTGGAGAAGCTTGTAAGAAGAAAATAAGACAGAGTGCTCAGAAGCTAAATAGATTCTTTACATTCTTCATGGTTGACAATGTTTCCCCATTTGATTTCTGCGAACTGGAAATGTCTTTTATAGTACACAGTTATTGTAAGATAATAATTTGGTATGTTTGTCTCTTACTTAGAGACAAAAATGTGTATTGCACTAATCAGGGTCACAGAGAGATGGGTTCTACGCCAGCAATCACTTGGGGAGGGGCAGACACACACCCACACCCACATTCAAACATGTGCATGTGATCCTCCTATGGAGAAAAATAACCGGTCAGGTGGGTTTCCGGATAATCTTGCTTGCTATCTGGTGGCTTCTGCTGCCTGAGCCTTGATGCTCCAGGTGAACACTCCCAGAACATTAAGGTGGGCAACCCAAACACACAGGTGGGACAACAAGGCTGGCGCAAGACTTAAAAATAAAACAGGATGTGTGTTACACTTCACAGTTAGACAAAAGCATCAGAGGCCCATTGAGGAAGATGAGGAGCTCACAGGCGGCAGCCATCTTCTGCTTTAAATTTGGTCCTTCTGGACAATCCACCAATCAGCAGGAGCCTGAACTTCAGATGACCAATCAAGCGCAGCACACACCTATTTACATAAGAAGATAGGAAAAACACAAAAAGAGAAGCGCACACTCCAACGATACAAAGACTATGATGACACTCGTAACAAGGACAAGGACAAAAACCTGTACAGGACAGCTACTTGATGCTGTCCCTGACAATATTCTGTGCTACTCTTTCAGACATATATGTGAGTGCATTTATTACAGACTGCATATATGAAGTCAAGTCAGAGACTTTGCTGACGATCCAGTCATTCTTTAAAAAAGTTATTAAATTCTTAACAAATCATAGATTTCAACATGATGTGCAAGACATACACAAGGTTGTTCAAATATCTGATATACAGTAAATCTCCATCACATTTCATATGTAACATATTCCGTTTCCTTTGTAGAGTGATTTGTCTCCTTAGATCACCCCAGTTCCATATTTTGATAAATACAATCGTCTTCTCCGTAAATGTCTATAAACTCTCCATCTTCAGATGTGGCATTTAGGACCAGAACATTAGAGCTAGAAACACCTTCTCCATAAATTTCCACAAACTGCACGTTGCATTCTGTTGTTACATTTACATAATCTGCTTCCTCCTCGTCTTCGTCGGTGCCCCCTCCAGAAGGCTCCCCTTGGAAAGAATCCTCATGAAGGCGATCGCCGAGGTCCGCATGTTCTGCTTTTTCACCGTCCACCTTCTCGTAATCATGTGTGCTGTCGTAGCTTTCAACAATTACTGAAAATAAAGGAAAACATCAAGAGAGAAGGTGAAAACGCGCGAGTGAACGTGCGTTTCAAAAGACAGGAACCGGGGAGCACGGACTTTGGCTTTGAGTGATGACTCTGCTGTGCGTGACTTTTCTCTTCCTCCAGACAGCCACACAGGTAACCAGCAAGACCAGCAGGATTAGCAGCACGATCCCAGCAGCTGTGAGGATGAGCAGCATTGGATCTGAAACAAAACACAATTCATCAGTTCACAGCCTCACATGTCTAGAAAGCAGGGCCTCTTCTCAGAAGCCCAGGCATGCATTTTTGACCACAGCATCATACTTCCTCCCTCATTTGAGAGTTTTTCTTTTCATTCAATCCTTTAGTCAACCAGGTAAAAGACTCATTGAGACTAAAATCTCTTTTTCAAGAGCGACCTGGCCATAAGGGCAGCAAAACAAAGTTACATCTAAACATGCAACAACAATAAAATGCCAGAACACACAATAGAACAAAATAATTTAAATTGTTACAGTATTAAAACAATTTAAAAACAGGTACAATGCCCAACAGAACCTGTCTTGTGATCCTTTAAAATGGACTGAAATTCCCCTAAAGTGATCGGTTCAGATCCTTCTGGAACTGGTTCCGTGACCAAGGAGCAGCATATCTGAAGGCTTTGTGTTGGCTCTTGGAACCAACGTGTGGAGGACGTCCTGTGACCGTCAACTATAATGACTGGAGCTTCTACACATGCAGGAACACAAATGGGTCAATCACCCATCTCTGTCTTGGTCTCCATTATCTCCCAAACGGTTTTGTTGTTTAAGCTGCGATTGATTCTCCAACCAGACCTAACTGGTCCTCCTGAAAACAATAAACTTCCAAAGAAAAACCTTTTCATTTTATAGGGTAAAAATATTACATATACAATTCCAAAGCCTGAGACAGTGGCAGAAGACCAGGCCAAGAAGCAGAGGGTCATAGTTCAAATCCCAGTGTGGGCAAAACTTGGGAGGGGGCAGTGCCAGGACACCCCCCAATGCAATGCCCATGTAACCTGGAGCTACATACCAAACCCCTAAATATGTCCCAGGATGAGCTTCCAACACAGGGGTGCACCCTGCCCCTGCCCATATGTAGCTGGGCAACCTCCAGCACCCTCCCTGTCACCCCAAACAGGGATCCAGGAAGTGAGAGTGAAATCTAAAACTTTGTTTAGTAACTCTGAGAATAAACTGACATTTAAATTGAGTTTTTTTTTTGTTTTGTTTTAGCAACCCTCTGTTTGTAATTACACAGGTCTGGATTTATATTAAAGATATTCCACTGGTTTGAATGTTTGCATGTGTGTCGCTTCACTCACCTGAACATGTAACTGCAGCCTCATGAGTGCGACTGCAGTTATCTAAACCAGGTCTTGTCGGCTGGCAGTCCTGTAGGGACCCCTCCTGTCCCGAACAGTTCACCCTGAGCCAGATCTGACCCGTCTTATGGCCAGCGTGATTCCCGTAGGAGGTGTTGATCGGGGAACCGCAACCCACCTCTCTGCACGCCACTCTGGCATTAGGCATGCCCCAGTGCTCATCACAGAGGGTCTTCCACGTGCTGTTATGATAGACCTCAACTCTTCCAGAGCACCTGCTCAGCAATGTTAATCTGATCAAAGACTCTATAGAGCACATGGAAACAATCAGTGTTTCAGAAGATCAAAAGGAACAGGAACTAAATGCAAGAGAAATCAAATCGGACCAACCTGCAGTTGATGAAGACAGCAATAAAAAGAAAGAGACTGTAAAAGAGAGAAGATTATTCCTTGAGCTCAGTAATGCCTATGAAGATCCATTCAAATGCCTCTGTTTAACCTGTAAAACCACAAGAACTAATTTTGCTTACCGGTACTAGAGGCCAAACAGCGAATGCATCTCTGCTGAATTGCCTCCATGACACCGAGGACACGGGTGACTGTGTACTGGCTTTCAAAGTCTGGAGTCTGAAGAAGAAACCTTGCTGAAGCACTTCCTCTTCCTCTTCTCACTTAAGCAACACATTTTTCACACTTCTCAAAACAAAGATACAAGATCCAGTTACACATTATTACATTTTGGTTCATATTCAAACTGAAAAGGGGACAGAGTAACAGGAAGACAGCAGCCATGCTCTACAGTTTTTTTAATTGCTCACATACTAAAATGACACGCAGAGCACAAATGTTTGAATTGATACATGGAGAGCCAAACCTCTTCTCAAGTCTACAAAGCTACAAACATATTTTCTGCTTTTCACACATTTTGCAATTCAAATTGGCACATTTTTAAAAGGCACTGACCTCAGCACAAAAATCTGACATGTTTGCAACTTTAAATGCCAAAGCATTGGCCTTCAAAATGTCAGTACATGAGCTAATTGGCTACCTGTCATACGAGCTACCTATATGGATGAGGCACTGGGGGGCAGACCTGGTAGTGCAGCTGCCTAATTATAATTGCTCTATTTACTCTATTTTTTCTGCTTTTTTTTTTCTTTTTTTTTAAAAATAAAATTTGGTTATATATGCCATCTGGTGCAAAAGACAGATTTTAATAACTTTACATGTAATTTTGGTTGCAGTGCTTCATTTTGCACAATAAATGAGGTATATTTCACGTGGAGTTGTGTTGAGTTGATAAAACCAGCCTTGTTTTAAAAATTTTGTTTTGGAAATTAGATAAACTTTAATTATGAGGGGTTTTCATAACTGGACAAAAATGTGATTATGAAAACAAAATCTTGTTACGTAAAAATATGTGTGTGCACGTGTGTGTGCAATAGCGCTGTAGTCACTCATTAATCAGTATTTCTTTTGTGATTGTCATCGACCTGGGTGTATTTTAGTATTCTTTTGTGGCGTCTTCCTTGTTCTTCTCTACTCGCCCTCTAGGGGTCGTGGGTTTGTCACTTTTCCGCAGCTATGGTGACAGTTTGCATAACCACCCTTCCGTCCGTCATACGCTGTACAACATCTTTTTCCCCTTTCTGGATGTTCCTCCATTCAAGTTTCTTTCGTTCAATAAATGTTTGAAGACATAGTTTGCTGCCTCCTATCTGCATTTCAGTCCACTACTAACAGAAAGCCTAACAACAAAGACAAAAGAAGCACCTCAGAATAAGCCTAAAGAAGCTGTGACTCTGTTGCCTGGTCCGATTTTTAAGAGAGAAAAAGAAAAAAGTTATTTGGGCTTAATTCACTCATTCGTTAACCATTATCTTAGCTACACTGCCAGGGTACAGGAGCAAGATCATCTGACAGGGCTCTGTCACCCTGGCTCTTGGCTACCTCCCCTCTCCTCCCCTCCCCTCCCCTCCCCTCCCCTCCCCTCCCCTCCACTCCTGTCCTCTCCTCTCCTCTCCTCTCCTCTCCTCTCCTCTCCTCTCCTCTCCTCTCCCCTCCCCTCCCCTCCCCTTACCTTCATTACTTTTATCATTTGCTATCTATAAAGTCTTACTATCTATAAAGTTTTCAGCTATTTTCCTGCTTTTCATTGCATTGTTTCATTATAAACTATCATATTCCTGCATTTGGGCAAATGTTTTTTAAGCGTCTTACTTTTCCAGTGCCCAGTAATGACCACTAGAGGTCGACACAACACAATAAAGGGGCAGTTCTAGTAATTTCGTTTATGCAATTAATTTTGTCAACTTTTTTGTAATTTGGAGAAAATTGCCAGGCTCAGTGGACCAATGTGCAGCATGTTTTTTAATATCTTGCTTTTCTTATTTATTTATCTATTTATTTTCCACCAGTGGTGGAACTGCAAAAAAAAGGGTTTTCTTTTTTTTTTTTACCTCAATGCTAATGTGTAGGGAATAAAAACTAAAAGCCTTTGCAGCAATCAATGTAAGTGATGCTTTCATCAATTGCGCTGTACATGCACACTAAGCGATACTGACAGCTCAGTGAGCCTCATAGCGTGCGAAGGCTGAGGAAGTAACTGGGGTGAGAATGCTGCCACCGCAGTCCTGTGGTGGCTGAGACTGAAGTCTGTGGTCGTCTCACTTCACCCTCACGGGCTCTGAATTTTCAACCTGCCCTCAGCCTTCAGCTTCGCCTCTCTACAGTCTGCAGACAAACAAAGAAAAGGTGCCAGTCGTATTGTAGATTCTACATGTTTGAATTGCTAACGACATTCATACAGCGTGAAATTACTCAAATGTAAAAAGACTGTACTTGAGTATAGGGGGACCCCCTGGATAGGCTGCCATGGTACCTACACCATTCTCTACTATTAAGAAACGAGTCACTTCAAAGAAACTTGAAACTGACAGCCAACTTAGTCATGGTTTCTTAGAGTCAACATGAGCAATCTCTGTGCCACATAACTGACTGTTTAAGTTTAAAACACATCAGAAGTTTTAAAAAAAAGAAGAAAAACATGGGGCTTCATGTCAGAATTTTAATTTAAAAACAATTTGCAAATGAATTCATCTTCCCGATGAGAGTGAACCCAAACACGTGACGTCGCTCAGGCTATGGTCAGGTCTAATATCTGATATGCTGTAACATCTGCTTCGTCCAACGATCATGTAGAAGGTTATTTGTGTCCCGTACGTTCATGGGGACAAATCTTACAACACAGAAACAGACTAAAGGAGATTGATTGGTTGTTTCTATAGCTGATGCCTTATTTCTCTAAAATGTACAAATATTTACAGATTTCCTATTTATTTGGGCACATAATTCATCTTGGAGATCGTCACGCATGAGCGGGAACTGCACTAGTGGAGTGAGACAGTGTGAGGCTCGCTGACCAATATCTTTAGCTGCTCCTGGCTGACACACAGACGCACGGTGACACCTTTTTTATGCGTTAAGACTGCAGGAAATGTCAAAGTTTTCACCCATGTGTTCATGATCTTTCTCAACAAAAAGATTTCCATTCATTAGCAGGCTGCCCAGAAGGTTTACCAGAGGTCGTGTTTGAAGAGAACTGAAAAACAGGAAGAAAAGTGAGGTGCAAGGATGGCAGCGGAGTGTGTCTCACGAGAACATGTGTGTTCGGTTGGGTGAGGCATGAGGCTATAGGGGTTACGCAGGCATCTTGTGCAACGGTGCCGATCAAAGCGTCAAACACAGAGGGAGGTGGTGTGTGCGCGTGTGTGGGTGATGTTTTGAAGCAACCTAAAAAAACATCGGAACTGAGGTAACACACACACACAAAATTATTTATTTCCTTTATTACCCTTAAATGTAATTCTTCAACCAGAAACTACGATGATCTTGTGGGGCCCAATATTTCTGCCCCACAACGATGGTCAGACCCCACAGCGTAAACTAAATACCTGAATTAGAATCCCACATATGTGGACGCAAACACACACACACACACACACACACACACACACACGCACACACACACACACACACATGCACACTGAGTGCCCAACAACTGAATGTAATTCAGACTGACAGCTAGCCTTCACGCTCTGACGCACCTCACTTCCCAAAATGGATGCAGAAGTACCATTTTACACACACACACACACACACACACACACACACACTAAATGGGCTTTCTGTCCACAGAAGCTGAAAACCTAAAACATTAAGAGGAGGAGGTTGCATTGCTGAAAGGGGGCTGTTAGAATGTGGAGGACTGGGGTGAGTGTGGGCCAAGAGACAGAGAACAGAGGGATGCACAGAAAGACAGGTGGAGGCCAAAAACAGTATATGAGGAGCAGAGGAAGCCCATTTCCACTACCATTTTGAGAGAACAGTTGGTGGTGTCGCCATCTTGCTTTCTATCAATGAGTCAGTGTATTCATTAAAAAAAAGCAACATTATGATGTGGTTTTAATGCACCATTTTTGAATCTTCTTAATGATTTGATATTTAGAATAAATATAAACACAAAACCAGTTCCGCATTATTTGATACTGCATGTTTGATCTATAGCAGACCTTCAGTATGAGCTGGTGCTATGTCAGTGTCACAAAATCGACCATTTTAGGAATGCTGTGACTGCCAAATTGCCATCCGTTACAATATGCCACTGAAAGCAAAAGATAGAGAGGGAAAGAGATACTAAAATATTTCAAATGCATGAGGAAAAACTCCAAGACCATGTGGAATAGAGCAGTATGCAGTAGAAAATGATTTCAGAATGGTGTTGATGGCCACAGTGAGGTGTGATTTAGTGTGCCAGAAGCAAATGGAAGAATGGCAGCATGTTCTGGGCAAAGACTGAGTGTCATTTAATGGAGGACAGCAGAAATTATTGCATGTCTGCCACACTGGCTGACTATAGATGTGACACATCGCTCATGCGGCAGCTATCCCTGCTGAATGGGAATTACCTTATTAACACAAGCTGAATGCTAACTGCTGCGGCACATATTGGCAAAGAGCTGAGCTGGCTAATGGCAGTATGTCACTCTAATGGTTTGTCTGTATCAAGTGGCCGCGCCTCTGTGGGACACTTAGCTCTTCATTGCTCCTCCTGGCCTCCAATCGCCTTCGCTCCCATGCAGGATGACCTTCTGGCTGGAGCTTAAGATGTGAAAGTCAATGCTGAGAGAGGTTTCTGCTTCTTCACTACATCACAGTTATGCTTCCCTTTGCTTCTGCTTGAAAGGTACTTCAGCGTGATGGTGTCTTTCAGAATGTTTCAACGAAATGAAGAAAGATTCTGATTGCCACTTTGGAACAATTAGCTCTAATAGCCCTGGTGTTTCACATACAGTGTAGAAATTCTTTTAGGATATTAATCAACAAAATGTCTGGGGGGCCGTTAAAGTACAGTATAGACACCTGATGGACCTGCCTGATGTTCTCGTGCCACCAAACCAGCTCTGAACTGAAGACGTGTTATTTCCAATCGCCATCTGAAATATTCTGTCTCGATATTTGGTCATTAAGTAACGTTGCATTAGCAAAGGTGTGAGTGACAGGTCAGAATTAAAATGCTCTCCTGTCAAACAATCTTTGTTTTGAAAGCACTTGCGCACTTGATGTTTTTTTTAAATTCTTGTTTTCATTTTTTATCATGAACTCACAGGAAGAAGAGAAATATTACATCCATTGTTGCATTAGCAGAGAGGAATAGAGCCGTGCAATTTGCTTAAAGTACGAACACATTTAATATTTGATTTTCCTTCAGCGGAGCAACAGTGAAGGTCAATGAGACCCGCTGAACAGGCACATCTAACTCAACATTAACTGAGTAGATTTATTATTACAACGGGAGAAAAACGAACAAATCCCCCAACACTTAATGGACAGATGATTTATCGCTGAAGTTTTAACCCCTCTGACATACACTTCCTGGCTTCCACTTGTCGGCCACATTTTTGCTGTGACGTTATCAGTTGCCTGTCTTTCATTCTGCACTAAATCATTTCATTTTTGCACTTGGCAACTAAAGCCACAGGCAGAAATCAAGGGTAAAGACACAGCACTCGATAATATTAATATAAAAACTCGCCGTAAAAATTCCAGTAAATCTGCCTCTGTGATCTGTCAAAAGCTGTTTGTTTAAGACATCCTCTGAGTGTCGATGTGAGGAATCTAGTACCTCTGGCTTGGTTTTCATGGTACTGTCTGATGTAACCAACATAGTGGCCATGACCCAAAAATAATAAACTCTAAAGCTGGTTGGCGTTTTGAACCAATTACTAGCATACAAGATGCTAATGCACTGTTTACATTAGGCTATCCATCACATTTCATGTATTAGCTCAGTCTAACAGTACAGCTGCGTGGGCGTTTGCTCAAGCATAATCACAGATCTCATAACATAGAATAGTTCAAAGCTTTGAAATGTTGCTTTCATTTTAGGGAAAAGAAAATAATCTACTTCCCCTATAGATATTTTTTTCTGTGGAAAGGAAAGTTTCAATATTTCAAAATCAAAGTCAGACAGTGTTTCAACATTGCTTAATAAGAAGTGGGTTTAACCACCACTTTGCCAGTCAAGTAGCTTTGGTCTCTTCACATTGTTCAGATGATATGAAGTCCTCTGAAAGGTACGGTGTCCATCTCCAGGACCTCTTAATCATTTCCATCATGTTTAACTGGTAACCTGTGGATGAGGTCTTGATTATCTACACTGGACTTGTTCAGCACTGACATGGTTTAGTGTGTATTAGATGATTAGATAGATCTGACCACATGGAGAATGATCATTTCTTTAAAAAAAAAACAACATCTTGATGCTTTGTCACTTTCTATCCTCTCAGTTCCTAATTGAACCGCCTGTCAGTTGCACCTCAAACATGCCGGAGAGAGGTAACCCGCTCTTTTTCTGCTGAAGTTACATAATTGGTGCGAATGGAACTGGGGCTCGTTCTGAGCCTGCTGAGGGAAGCTCCGCCGAGCGTGGGGCTTTGAAAATTTTGGGGACGGCGTGTTATATCCCAAAATAGGGTAGGAGGCGGAGGGAAACAAAAGAAACAGATAGCATTGTAATAACATTTTGGCCAACAAAGATACCTCACTTTCAAAAGAAACACACAGAAAGCAGAAAAAACGAAAGTATTGCAACCTCCCCGTGATAAGGAGGTGCAACTTTTCATTCCCTCTGACCTAATTTTCATTTAATCCAGCACCGAGCTGCCTGGGAGGAAATCAGCCATAAAAATGATTTGTGTGTTGGAAAATGGCCAGCAATAATGAGGAAGGAATGTTAATTTTGTGCATATAAAAAGAAAAAGCTCATCATCTCAAGCTTTGATGGCTAAATGAAATCAGTTTATCCAGTGTGACTACGTGGATGTTGGAATACGTGAGTGATCTTTCCCATTTCTTTATTTAATGCCTGATTACATCACCCCCATTTTTACATCCCACGTTCAGAAAGGCAGCTCTGGTGTCTTCAGTGGCATGGGACTTCCTTGTTGTCCCCATGAGACCATCTATCCTTGATACATATTGTGAGTTTGAAGGCGGCGGACGATCTGTCATTCATGCTATTAGTTCATGGTTATCATCAGCTGTGGCCAAGGCCATTAGCCCAAAGACATTAGCTGCAGCCATCAGCAAAGCCATTAAGGTCTCTCCCTGCTAAAAGGCTACCGTCCCTCACAAAGACTCATTATACAGAGATAGAGGGAGGAAAGAGGGGGCAGAGGTGCCTAAGAAAACGGAAATTCGAAATGATTCAAGGACAGTGGGTGCAAGAAAGCAGGCAAATGAAGACCGGGGACACTTTGTTCTCCTTCCTCTCCCAGTGTGTAAATCAAACGTGGGCTCGTCTTTTGTATGGACTGAGAAAGAAACACCTGCAAAAGAAGGCAAGATCGAACCAAGAAAATATGGTGGAACACGTAAATAGTCTTCACTCCATGTATCAAGAAAAGGGAATATTCTTTATCACGTTTTTCCCATTTATATAATTGCATTTCCAGCCCAAAGAAAGGCATAATTATGAGCGGATCATTTTGGCACACTACAATATGCCACCAGAGCTGTTTTATTTCTGTGCTTTTTACAAGGAAACAAAGGTTAAACATATTTGCACATTTACATCCGCATTACCAAACAATATCTCTTTATTACAACACACACACACACACACACACACACACACACACACACACACACACACACACACACACACACACACACACACACACACAGGCACGCACATAAAATGGTTGCTTTAATTGTCTGAAATATTTTTGCCAGCTATGTCTCAGCTGATATCTATTGTTCCAAACTTTGTTTGGAAGTTTGGAACAATAGATATATAAAGTGCTTTGTCTGGGTGACATCCCAGCTGCCCTACCGTCTTTGCCATGAATACTTTTATTTGCATATAGCAGAGATTATATTTTTCCAGTAATATCAAGGTTAAAGTCACTTAACAACACACTGCAGAACTGCCATATATTCATATTTTATAACCATCTGTAGATTACTTGAATAATATGACATGAAATCTTCTGTTGGGGCAAACCCCCTCTCCACAAAAAGGTCTGTATTTTCAGATCTGTATTTTCAGGTGGTCTACTAATTTAAATTAATAGAAAATGTAATTTACCAACAGGTGGGTGTGCTTCATAGGGTCAGGTGGTGGTGTTCGGTGTGTAAGATACGGTAGGATGATGGATACACAAACACACCACACTTTAGGGAGTATTACTACTACAGGAATGTTTTATTGACACAGGTAGCTGAGTATGAGACACAGGAGAGAAGCACCTGGACCATCAGGACCGTGATGCTTTTGGACTCTATGGATCTCTTGATTCTTCTCTTTCAGAAGGTCCGTCTCCTCCCACCTGTTCTCACCACCATCAGCAGAGGCCTGCACACAGTCCTGCTTCAGTTCATTTTGAGGAAAATGAGTTTTTTAAAAATGTTTTTCGTCTGGGGAAATTTCTGAATCAGTCCTCGTTACTCCGTTGTTGGACGTGTTGGTGTGCTGCGTAGAAAGGTGGTTTAGAACATGAGGCAGACCTCGACTGCAGGGGTGAAGGTCAGCTCCAGAAACAGAACTGTCCCAAGAATGAGACATAAATAGATTTACACATACCAGATGAGCTGAGCTACGTCCATGGGATGTTCCAAAGACATGTCGAGATTTTGTCGCTGAAGAATTAAAAAAAAAAAGGAACTAATGTGAACGATTTCAATGACTATTTATTTGAAAACACAAAACAGCTCTCAGGATTCTGCTTGTGTGGAGATTCACGAGAGCGAGTATTTAAAAATAAGTGTGAGTTTAGCCTTTGACCCAATGTTCTCTTCTATCCCTGAATACTTTAGGGCCCCTTAATGCCTCACATGAATGTACATTAGCTGGTGGGCACTCGCTTATAGACACACACATGCACACACACGCACACACGCACACACACACACACACACACACACACACACACACACAGTAGCTGCAGGGGTGGCTGACTTCATTAGTTATCATCTCTGTGTTTTTCTTCCGTGTCCCTCTTGGCCCTCTCATTTGCAGGTTGACTCAGAGTGGGAATCTCTCTTTCTCTCTTCTTCTCTCAGCAACCTCAGTTTCAGTGGGTTCACTTTGAATCCCAGATCAGGTGGTTGACTAAGTAGGTCAGAAGGAGAATGGAAAGGAGAGAGAAGTCATGCGCCTTCTACTCTCAATAATTAATCAAAGGTTCCAGCGGTGAAAGAGCCCATAATGAAGTCTGACTGAAATCTCAGGTTTTTGTTCTCCTTTTGACTTCTTTTGACCTTTGACTGTTGCTTTAATTTCATACGTTCTGGGAAATAAATGCAGGTAAATTTAAAAGATGTTGGGACATAAACGCACTTTGCTCAGACGTCTCCAGGTTAACTGTGTGAGATGCAGCCTTCTGCTGCGCCTCACCATCAGGTCCATTTCCGCTGGGTGTAAAGGCCTGCCTGCACATTTGTCAGTGCAGTTTATCTGTCATTGGGGTGCCTTTACTCTGGACAATTGCTTCAGTGAGCTTTTAGCAAGCTGGCTCTCTCCATTTTTGGAGGCCTGAACGCGGCATCGCCAACACCGCCTTTGAGGAACAGTGTTCAACGAGTCGGTAAGATTCACAAGCGGATGGTGCTGTCAAATCTCTGACATCTACACCCGTACAGCTCACGCAGAAGACTTCGTCGAAGCATGCGAGCATGTGCCACAGGATATCCTCCTGTAGGCGTTAGGCTGAGTAAGAGGAAGTGCATTTCAGATGCTCCCGAGGGACAAAAATCAGCTTGACAAAATCTGAAGTTATACGAAAGGCTTGAATCACACTCTTAGTTATGGAGTTGCAGGTAGCGGCTAAACAATTGATGTTCCAGCCCTGTGAATTATCCAGCTTTGCCGCTATCAAGTCACGTGTAGAGGCTCTAATTTTCCTCAAGTCCAGTTTTTAGAATTGATTGAACTCTGCCAGCTTTCAGAAGAATGTGCCCTTTTCCAGTCTAGCCACACATCCCTGTATAAGAGTGATGGCCCATCTTTAACTCTGCTGCTCCAAAACATTGACCTTGTTACCATTAAAAGAATTCTAGGTGCTTTTTTCTGTGTATTACTTTTACAGGAAACAAATCAACTCTAATGGTTAAGTTCTCTTGCAGATTGGATCAGATTGTCCTCCAGGATTTCTCTGTGTTCTCCTCTTTTTGTCCTGATTAAGATCAGCTTCTTCGCTGAGGTTTAGGGTAAAAACTTGATCATGCTTAACAAAACAATGTTGAGATTTAGTGTCTAAATTTCACTGTCCCTTGTCAATGTTGCTTTTTATAGATCGGTATTTCTAGATTATGACTATGAAAAGACCTTCTGATGCAAGCTGAGCAGGAAGTTGCAGCTATGAGTGTGAAGCATACGATGGAGCCTGGCAGACGGGAAACTCACCGCTTGAAGCAAATGGGGAATAAAACAATAGAGGATCTTTGACATTGTGGGATTCCCCTACATTCCCTGTCTGTTTGTCCAGAGATCATACAGTGACTAAATGAATGTGGACACAGACTGCTTGTCATGTGCAGGAAGGAGAACCAGGGGACGCAGTGTTTGTCCTCACACAGAGAGTGTATTGTTAAGGATGTCTTCGAATCACTGCAATAAACTCAGTAACAGAACTGGCTTGATTTTCTTTTTTTATCAGTTTTTTTGGACAGATCTGGAGGACATATTTATGAGTAGATGTGTTGTGGGGACAGTGTTCATTGCCTGAGGAACTATCTTACCCTTTACCTTAAAGTGTCCATTAAATATATAAATATACATTATGGTTCATATTATTAGAAGTTTGGGCATAAAATAATGGGAATCCCCCCCCCCCCACACACACACACACACACACCCTCTTGTAATGGGGTCATGTAGAACTCTGTTCACTGCTTGTCTCCTTTTATATAAACTCTCCTTATGTAGCCTCGGGTTTCACATGAAGCCTGCGTATGCTGAGCATTGTGCCCCTTTATTTTATCTAGTTGTGTCTCGTTTCAAAATATGCTCGTTTAAATGTTTTTGTTTTTAACACAAATTAGAGCCAAATTTTTGAGCTTCTGACCTCCACACAGCTCACAAGTTGCCTCAGATCTATGGCGAGCATGAGATACAATATGGCTTTTCACATAAATAATACAATTTTATGTTTGCTGTGAGGATTATGACATTCTAAAAATAATAAAAATGTGTCAAAAATTGATTGCAGTGACTTGTAGCGCCGTTGTCCGATGTGTGCGTGACTGGTGTATAAAAAGCGAAGCGCAAGAATATATAATCATTTATTGCCCTTTTGTTGTGGATGATGTGTGAACTTGTTTGTCCATTGAAAATAAAAACCATTTAAAGGAGAAACCAGCACCGCTGACAAATGTGGACGTTCTTAAAAGATTGTGTGGCACATTTATTTATCTCCATTATTGATGTCTAAGCTGTTGTCCCGTGCGAGTTGCTGCTTCATTCCTCTTGCGTGATCAGACACTCCGCCCTGAAAAATCATCTCTGAACCCATCAGGCTGTAAACAAATGTGTCTTGAAACAACTTATTAACTTATTTGGTATTTTATACAGCTATTTTTGGCTTAGCACTCAATCCAATTTCAAAATTCACACCAGCGCCATGCATTACTAACGTTCTCAAGGCCCGTGCACTTTCTGTTCCGTGTTGTAGCTATTTTTCCAATTAAAATCTGTTTTGTGGGTGAAAATTTGAATATGTAAAGAAACACATGTAACACCGAAAGAGAAGTGCGTGTGTTTGTGTGTTTGTCTGCCTGTACATTCACATCGATTAAATTTTAACGCTCTGGGATGGCCTGATTTAGGCTACAATTCATGCATGCGAGTTTTGCTTCTCACTGACCCGTAGATAATGAGAACAAGGATGTCCACCAGCAGGGTGTAACGTAGACACACGCACACCAAAAGCAGGCACCATCGTGTGTTATATATAAACAAGGGACAAACTGACACACAAATCCATACCATTCCACTGCTATGACGTGCATGATGGACAACGTGTTGTAAATGTTTATAACTGTTCTCTGAGGTTTCTATTCCTATAGCTACAAAGGGTCAAGCATCAGCATGCAAATGCACATAGTTATGGGATGTGACATGCTTGTATGTGACATGCATGTCTCACATCACGCAATGACCTGAACTGAGGCCCTGTGTTGTTGTTCACTATCCTGTGAAATCCGTGCTTTATGTAGAGACAGGCTAAAGTGCACAATATCCAAACTTTAAATAGAAATCAATCCAATTTCATTTGTTCATGTATCATGAATCTAAGAGGATTAGCATTTATAAAAGTACTAAAAAGATTTGCAATCTTGGTATTATAGGTTGGTATTGAAATGTGCTAACAGGAACAGGAACTGTGAGATAACAGAAACAATATTTTAATCTTGTGAACATGAAAATCATTCTTCTATATGTAAATTATTAATTACCCTAATGCAAATCCATGTATGATTAAAAAAAAGGTTCATAAATGCAGTAGTAGATGGCAATGAAAAGAAGATTTGGATGTATTGCTTTTTTGCAGTTTGAATGGTTCATTTTAAAATTGCTTGTCGAGCTTCAAATCAAGAACTCTCAACGGCCTTGATGGAACTGAATGAGATTTTTCTGTAACTAACTGGTCAGAAAACACGTAGGATCATCAAACGGACGGACAGACAGACAGACAGACAGAGAGACAGAAAGATAGATAGATTTTTACCCTCGGGCTCACAGTATTAGAGCGTTGCTATAATTGCTAGCTTTTTCTATGCTTTATACTATATACAGTATATTTCTTCTGTCTTCACATGCTCTCCTTTTTTGGGTATGCCTTTTTCCTCTCCTAAGTTCCATCTTTTATTGGCACTTCATTTTACTCATCTTTGGCTTTCCTCTGTAAAGTGTAACCTAGTTACAGCGCAGCTGTCTGATGAATAATGGAAGAGAGAGAGTTACTATCATCATCTTCAGGAGAATCCACTTTGATCTCTTCTATTACTTCCGCCCATTTAAACTGTTCTCCCAAGTTTCCCCTTACCTCCTTTTATTTTTTTTGTCTGTTACTGTGCATTTTAGCCTTTTTTTTTAGAAAAGAAATGACATAATAAAATCTGTAGAATAGCGAACATGTATTCAATTAGCATTCACTGAACATGCTATTGGTCTTTGAAATGGGGAAGTGGTTCCTCTCTGTTCCGTCTTTACTCTTGTGTGTTCAAGGAAGATCAAAACCAGTCTCCATGTTCGCATAAGAAAAAAAGAAATACTCATCAACAACAATGCCAAAGATGAATTTGTTTCAAATTCTAAATCATATCAAAACCTTCCATTTAGCCATTGCTCATTTCTAATGAGGGTCACTGGAGTCCATCCCAACAGTCATTGAGTAGCACACACTCACATAATTTAGAGTCTCCAGTCAACTTATTGTGCATATTTTTGGACTGTGGGAGGAAACCGGAGTATCCAGACAGAGAGGTCAACTCTGCACAGAAAGGCTCGAACTGGAATTGAACTCGGAACATTCTTAGAGCTGCCAATGACTGTGCTGATGAGTTCTTGAACAAAGACTTGGAAGAAAATAGAATTCTCAAACAAAAGAAATACCTGTTCTCTCCAATTCATAAGGAATTCTTTTGAGTTTTAATTTTGGAAATGTACAAAGCTCAGCCAAAAGTTTTTTCTTTTCTTTTCTGCTCAAATTCAACGATTCTTTAATACATTTGTGTTAGCAGCAACCCCCAGATGCTCCAGGGTCTGTATGTCACACTGCCAAAGTGTCCATTTACACTGCCTGCACTGACACCTTTAGTGTGAAAACCTGGCCTTTACATAACCCCTCCTTCCCTTCTTTACACTTTTACCATTATCCACAAACACAACACACTGTAGATTTTTAAAAATGAAGACCCAAAATCAACTTTCTAGTCCCAAATTTTGATAATTCACCTTTGCCATAAATAGGCAGGTAAAAGGTAAACACCTCTTTTTGGTTTTAGGGATTTCTTAAGTTTAAGTTTATTAATTTATTAATTATCATTTTAGTTGCATTCTTCTCCTGCTTCCCACATTTATAATGTCTGATTCCATTTACCCCTAGCTCTTCTTCTGCTGACTCATTTTCACCATTCCTCTGACTCTGGGCTTTCCAGATTTAAAGCCAGGTGTTGATTAACAGGCCACAGTGAGTTTGACGTTTCTCCTTTCTCTGCTCATATTTTACCATGGCAGACAATCGATACCATGGAGGAAGGACGGAGTGTCGTGGTGCAATGTTTATGCTTCGATTCAGAGGGGTGCACCTAGGCTGACGATGCACTAGGTTCAGGGACAATGCAAGAGATGCGGTAGCTACATTTAACAGTGTGACAGGGTAATAAATAGAATCTTTTCAGCAGTATAGCCAGGATTCCCATGGCGCTGTGTATCCATCCAATGAGTAGAGAGGACTTGATCAGATTCTTCATAGTAAAAATTCTCACTGTGAGAGGAAAAATCAATCAGGCATTCCCAACATTTATTGGATAACTCACAAGTTATGTCAGCTCTAAAAATGTCGGCAGCCCTTAATGAGGTCGTAGACCACATGACTCCTGTGGACCCATCTGTGCCAACCTCTGCAATAAGGTCCAGTAATTATCGTAGCTATGTCAATGGTCATAGGTGGCGCAAGACTTTCAAACCCTCTGCATTGTCTCAAGAGCTACAGGCCCAAGTTAGCAGGGGACACAGAAACAATCCACTTAACAATTTCCTTTTAACTTCCTCGGCTGCATACCTACTCCTCTCCTCTCCTCCCTGTTCACATAACCTCTGGCTACACTGACCTCCCCACTGTTTTGATCAATGTCTTCAGCAAAACAACTTTACTCCTATTTGCCTCAACATAATCAGTCAGTAATGGCATGTATGTTCAAGGTTTCTTCCTGTTAAAAGGGAGTGTTTACTTGCACCCCCTGGCTGGGCGGCCTTGCTTCCGAGTCAGACTCTTGGTTTTTTGAAAGCAGAGACATTCTACTTTGTAATTGTCTTCTCATCTCGGGGTCATGGGGAGGGTATACAATTGGCGAGTCACCAATTCATTGCAAGGCCCTATTTGAGCATTTATGGGTTCGGTACCTGGCTAAAGGGTACCTCAGTAGTACTCTGAAAGTGTTCTGTGCAGCTTCCCTACTACCAGAAGACCATCTGTGTTCTGTCTGCACTGGGGAACCCCAATAGAGAACCCTCCTCTTCTCAGCCTAGTTCCCAACAGACTGAGCTACCACTGCCCCCACTTTGGTAATTGATGCTATATAAATAAAACTAGGCTGGATTGAGCACTAAGAAAGCTATTCTTCAGCCAGCAATTCCAAAACCTCTGTTGATATTAACAGTAAAAAAAATAAAATAGAAATGCATTGAATTCTCTCCTATCCCTCAATTGGGTGAGGCTTATTTAGGAGAGGAATTCAGGTGGAAAATAAGCAATTTGCTCCTTTGGGTGACTTACAGCAGCCCTATGTGTTATTAATGAAGCTGCCTGCTCTGAGATACACATAATCCTGTTACGGAACGGTTTGGCAGGCCAGGACCCAGACTCAGCGCTGATTAGGATGTAACCAGCTGCAGGTGCGCTGGAGGCTCAGCGCTCTTCGGAGATCGGCCTGGCTCCAGATGCCGTCCAGAAACCACGGGATGAGACCCACGCTTGCTGGCCCACCTGGTAGTTGAGGCCGGTGCTCGATGGCGGTCCGCCAGACGTCTATTGCGCTCCGCCGTCCTTCCCAGTACGGCCCGGGTCTCCCACCACACTTGTCTGATCCGGCGGAACTGGGCGCGGACAGAGGGTACCGCCGCGTCGGAATTTCCTGGCTAGGGAACAACGGAGGTTGGTAACCATGGTTAACCATAAAAGGTAACAGACCGGTAGCTGAGCTGATGAGGGAGTTGTGGGCATATTCTACCCAGGGCAGGTGTGAGGCCCAGGAGGACGGGAGGCGGGAGGCCACACAGCGCAGAGAGGACTCCAGACTCTGGTTCGCCCGCTCCGTCTGCCCACTGGACTGAGGATGGTAACCTGAAGTGGTTCTGGAGGTGGTTCCCAGGGCCCGACAGAACGCCTTCCACACCTGCGAAGTGAACTGGGGTCCGCGGTCAGACACGATATCCTGAGGGATTCCATGTAAATGAAAAACATGCTGGACCAGGAGGTTTGCCGTCTCCAAGGTGGTGGGAAGTTTGGGGAGGGGGACAAAATGTACCGCCTTGGAGAAGCGATTGACCACTGTCAGTACTGTGTCGCTACCTTCGGAGGGGGGCAGACCGGTAATGAAGTCCAAAGCGATATGGGACCAGGGACGAGGGGGAATGGGTAACGGCTGCAGGAGTCCTGCGGGGGGCCTGTGTGAGGGCTTGCTGCGCGTGCACTCGGAGCATGAAGCGACAAAGGTCTGAACGTCCGCTGCCATGGATGGCCACCAGAAGCGCTGCTGGATGAGGGCCAGTGTGCGGTAAACTCCTGGGTGGCAGGTTATCCAGGAGGTGTGCCCCCATGTGAGCACTGACAACCGGGGGGGCTGCAGGACAAACAGCCGGCCCGGCGGGCATCCGTCTGGGACCGACTGTCCCTGGAGAGCTCCCTGTACTTCCACCTCCACCTGCCAGTGGACCTCACCCAACAAGCACTCTGGATCGAGGATGGTCTCGTTGGGGGGCTCCCTCTCCTCCGGGAAGAACTGGCGGGAGAGTGCATCTGGCTTCGTATTCTGTGAGCCGGGGTAAGTGATGGTGAAGCGGAATCTGCCTAGGAACAAGGCCCAGCGCCTGTCGGAAGTTCAGGCGGCGCGTGGTGCGCAGGTAGGTGAGGTTTTTGTGGTCCATCCACACGATGTTTTTTAGTCTCTCGAAAGCCTGTTGTTCCACCGGAGACCAGATGAAAGGGAGCTTTGAGGACTGAGACGCGTGAGTGGGGCTGCCAGGCGGCTGTAGCTTCGTATGAATCTCCGATAGAAGTTGGCGAAGCCTCGAAACCGCTGAAGCTGCTTTCGAGTAGTGGAGAAGGGGCCAGTCCTTAACTGCTGCCACCTTAGAGGGATCTGCGCGAAGCTGTCCTTTTTCGACCACGAAGCCCAGAAAACTAACGATTCTGATTCCCTGATTCTGATGAGGTGGTAGGCATTCCTTAGGTCCAATTTTGTGAACACCGTGGCTGAGTGTAGGGGGCTGAAGGCTGAGTCAATCAGAGGGAGAGGGTACTTGTTTTTCACGGTGATGTCGTTCAATCCTGTTTAGTCAATAAATGGGCGTAAAAATTTGTCTTTCTTTTCCACAAAGAAGAATCCTGCCCCTACGGGAGACGAGGAGGGGCGAATGAGACCGGCTGCCACTGACTCTGATGTATTTTTCCATGGCCTCCCGCTTTGGCTTGGCCAGGTGAAAAAGTCTCTTGGTGGGGAGAGTGGCGCCGGTGAGCAAGTCTATGGCGCAGTCGTAAGGTCTGTGGAGAGGTAGCGAGGAGGCGGAGGCTTTACTGAAAACCCGCTGCAGGTCATGGTAGTCTGGAGGAACGTTAGTTAAATTTATCTCCTCGGGTGCTGGAGACGGGACTGTGGATCTGGCTGGCTGAGCTGACTTAAGGCAGTGGGCGTGGCAATGGTTACTCCAGTTGCGGATGGTGGCTGTGTACCAATCTATGTGCGGATTGTGGAACTTGAGCCATGGGATTCCCAGAATGACGGGGTTCAGGGGAGTGGTGATGACATACAGCTCTAGGTGTCCATGGTGGTTGCTGGAGAGGGTTAATCTCAGGGGTTCCGGTTTTAGCGTTACTAGCACTAGCAGCTTGCCATCCACTGAGTGCACCTCTTTTGGGGTTGACAGTTCATAGGTGGGGATGCCATGTGAGTTAACAAGGACTGAGTCAATGAAGTTTTTATCAGCACCGGAATCAACTAGCACTTCAATAGGGACTGAGCGTTCCTGGGAATAGACTGTACCTTGGATTTGGACCCTCGATGCGGAGGAGGAAGAGATACGGCTCAACTTAGTCCTTCCAAAAGCTGGTGAACCCCGCCTTTTGGGTACCTGGGGACAGCGGGAAACATAGTGTCCCCACTGCGCACAGTAGAGACCCAGCTGGTCCCGCATGTGGCTATGTCTCTCCGCTGGAGTGAGGCGTGTCCTCCCTAACTGCATGGGTTCGTCTGCTGGTGGCGGCGGTCGTTGCTCCTCGGCGTAGTGGACGGCTTCAGGGGATCCCGGGGTGGAGTCAGGTGAGTAAAGCTGGTGCTGGTCCGGAGCCGCCCCCTCTGCACCCCCTGCCGCTCCCTAGCCCTCTCCCTGATCCTATTATCTATGCGAATGGTCAAATCGATGAGGGAGTTGAGAGAATTGCACTCATCACGAACCGCCAATTCATTCTTTAGCTCCCCGGCCAACCCTTTGAGAAATATGGCCTGCAAAGCTGAATCCTCCCCACCCACTCTCCGCTGCTAAAATGCGAAAATTTACGGCGTAATCGGCAGCAGAGGACTTAACTTGTCGTAGGTCTAGCAGCTGGTTTACAGACTGCCTTCCCTTCAAAAACCCTTTTCATCTCCTCTATGAAACTGGGGTAGTCGTTCATTAGCTCCTGATGTTGAGTGGAGATAGCTACGGACCCGGCGGCGGTCTGTCCGGTGAGTAAACTCATAACGAAGGCTATTTTAGCTTGAGGGGTGGAATACGTGAGAGGCTGCTGAGCGAACACTAACTGGCACTGGTGCAGAAACTGGGAGCATGTCCCTAAATCTCCTGAGTACCTGCCTGGTATGGAGATATAGGGCTCTCGTGGCTGTGGAGCTGGGTTGATCGGCGGGCCGTCGGCTGGAGGAGACTCGGCGGTGTTTGGGGCGTGGGGAAGTCGTTCGTCCAGAGCTGCCAGCTGTCCGATGAGTTGGGAGACGCCGGCCGTGATTCGCTGCATGTGCTCCGATAGTTGGCGCAGGGCCGACTCCACCTGCTTCACTCGCGCCGCTTGCGCAGAAAGCATCTGCTTCAAAAGGTCCGACTCTGTTGGGTCCATGTTGGCCTGATTGTTCTGTTACGGAACGGTTTGACAAGCCAGGACCCAGACGCAGAGTGCAAACAAAAGGTTCTTTATTGGCACAATATCCAAGAAGATCAAACAAAGTAACAACAAAACTCAGGAAAAGTATCAACTGAAAGAGCGAATGAAAAATGACCATTCAAAATGGGAAAAAACCGACGGGAAAAAAACAACTGAGAAAGGTGACAAGGCACAGGAAAAAATTCACAAAACTAGAGAACAATGAGGCGAAGGACAGGCGATCTCAGGGAGCGGGAGCGGGAGCTGGAGCTGGAGCTGGAGCTGGAGCTGGAGCTGGAGCTGGAGCTGGAGCTGGAGCTGGAGCTGGAGCTGGAGCTGGAGCTAGATGCGCGAACCAAAGCAACAATCTGGCACCGGTGGCAAAGAGGGGAGAGGTTAAGTAAGCGCTGATTAGGACGTAACCAGCTGCAGGTGAGCTGGAGGCTCAGCGCTCTTCAGAGATCGGCCTGCCCCCGGATGCCGTCCAGAAACTGAACCACGACAAATCCCCTCCTAATGTTACAGATTTTTGATAATTACCTGAAATTTTTCCTTCAAAATATTGACGCAATCTCTAGTTTCATCGCCTTTCCTGCAAGAAAAGTTAAAGACTGGAGTCCTTAAATCTCTTGTAAATCTGTAGTTTTCTAATTACTCAACAAATCAATCTTTATAAATTGAAGTTTCGAAAAATTGACCCCTGACAATTTTTCTACATCAAAATAGTAACACTAATATGTCATTGGGCAGCCTTCAGCTTTGATTACAGTATACATTCACTCTGGCATTGTTTCAATAAGCTTCTGCAATGTCAGAAGAGTTATTTCCATCCAGTGTTGCATTCATTTTCTTACTCAGACCTCATATTGATGAGGGAGTGTTGGATTGCCTGTAGTAATTGACTGACCTCACTCTTAATACGCACATAATATTGCTGAACCTGGACCTGACCAAGTGCAGCAACCCCAGGTCAGTGCTGCCCCACAGGCTTGATGGGTGTTCAAGGAGTGTCTTTCTCTCTCTTTTCCTGCTCTGCATCTTGTCTGTCCCCTTATGTGCAATGGTTTACATCCAGGCTGGGCGGAGCAGTCACCTTGGTTTCCTATATACCTGCAGTTCATACTAAACTACACCACGTCCCATCAGCATTACAAGACCATTTCATTCATCATTCAGAGGCAAATTGTTATGAAATCTCAAGTGGTAACAGTCTGGCTCAAATTTAGTATTGCGAGTTCTAATCCTAGTTTCTGTTGTTCGTTTGCCAAAGCTGTCTCTCTGCCTGCAGCCCTGCCAACGCAGCCGGTCTCTGTCTGCCTCGCTCAACTTGCTTTTGGCCTCAGCCTGGATCCCTCTCCAGTCTACTTGTCTGCCATGACCCCGTCCTGTTTCCAGCTTAGATTTGTGCTGTTGGATTGCACTCTTTGCTTCAGCTGCCTCTCTTCCGACCCTGATGCACCCATCAGTCTGGAACAGGGTAAATGTGAACTCATCAGGCCACATGACCTTCTTCCATTGCTCTAGAGTCCAATCATGATGCTCCCTAGAAAACTGAGGCCTTTTCCCCCGATTTGCCACACTGATTAGTGGATTTCTTGAGGCTGCACAGCTGTTCAGACCTATTCCCTTACATTCCCTTTGAATTGTGGATGTGGAAATGCTCTTCCTCTCACTGCAAAACATAGTCATAGGTCCTGCTGTCTGCAATTTGGCATCACCAAACGTTTAAGTTCTCACCAATCACGATCATTCTAGATTTTTCTGACCACTTTTTTCCGACCAATGTTTTTTTAAAAAAAAGTTGATAACTGTCCAAGTACACTGATTCTTTAATCAGAATCCTAATCTGCCACCTCAATCTGATATTTTCACCAAGGTTAACCCAGACCAGCGATACAAATTGGCAGATAAACTCATTGAAGGCATTCAAATTAACTGGAATATTAGTTTTTGGTTGTTGGTCACAATATGTTGGGAAATGAGCTGTTTGGTGGAGGCCAGTTATATGTATTTTTAATGGAAAATGTTAACAGAAAATGTTAAAATATGTTAGCGGTTTTAAGTAGCAGAGCACTCCGAGCGCACGTGCGGCAGGTAGGTGGAGCTCGTGCACAGCTGGTTGAGAGAGGAGAGAGAGAGCAAGAGAGAGAGCGAGAGAGAGAGAGAGAGAGCAAGGGAGAGAGCGAGAGAGAGAGCAAGAGAGCAAGAGAGAGAGCGAGAGCGTCGGGTGCAGATCTGAGGTTACGATAGGACACTGTAGGACCTCTGCTACCCGCGACAAGAAGTGGCTGAACCGTGACTGTCCTGGATATCCGCGCTGGAACACCACCGACAGTTTTAGCTTGTTTTTTTTCACGCTGCTTTCAGACAGCGGGAAATTCCGAGCTCTCTACTCTGAGTAGGTCGCGTTTGACAGCGTGACACGTACGGTCACTTTTCGGATACGGCCATTCATCGGGTTTGAGGACAAACGGTACCGGGCAGTGACAGTACGCAGCGAGCCGGGCAGCGAGACCGTCTGCTGGCCTGCTGTTTACCCGGATAAACGCGCGGCTGGACAGTTGTGTGGCGGTTCCGGCGACTGGCACTGAAATGCGTGCTACGTACTTTTTGATCGTTCATAAATCGGCGTGTGCTGCAACTCAGCCAGCAGTTAGACGGTGGCACTTGTAGCGTCGGAGGCACCGTTTAATCTCTGGGCATAGGACGATCTTTTCTCTCTCTCTCCCTGAACAACGCGCTCCTCCGAGGGCTGAAAGGTCACCGGGGCCGGACATACCCCCACCCCTTTCTCCTCCTCCTCCACGTCCTGCGGTCTGCTATGAAGATGTGAACTCTTCTCTCCCTTCATTCCTCACCCTTTCTCTCTCTCCGCTCTCTTGATCTCTCCCCCCTCCTGCGACTGAGACATCAAACGCGGCTGCCTCCCCACCCGCCCTCCGGGATGTACGAAAGCGTTGATGTTGTGGGTTTTAGCCCCAGCCCCAGCAGCCCAAGTGCTGGCTCTTTTCTCAGCATGGACTATTACCACAGACCCCCGGGGCTAGGAACGGAGAAGGGACCCCTGTCCACCGCAGCAGGATTTCAGCGTCCGTTTGGGGGATCACTGGTGAACAGCAGACACTGGAGTGGATCCAGCCACTGTGAGTTACTGTGGGAATAAAAATCACAATGAAGCCAAAAGTATCTGCAGGACACGACAGGATTAGTCAGTAGAGATGAGTTAATCTGCTGAAGAAAGACAGGGATGACTGGGTCAACCTAACAATTTATGTAACTTTACATATGAAAACACTCGTTTAACCTTCAGATCAGGTGGGGATGAGATGAATAGTCAATATTCCATCATCTTAGATCGTTGGTTGTTTATTAGACTTGCTGTCTCCTGTTATTTTTTCAGCATCACATATTTTGCAGGTTTTTATATATTGTGGCCCAGTTTTGCATGTCACAGGACACACTGACTGTCAAAGCTGCTGGTTTTGACCTGGGCTTCAAACAGGTGACCCTTTCACAGATTGGTGCTACAGCCGTGCGTCTTTGCTGTCGGTGGGTTATCGGTTTGGGGCTCAAAGGTTGTCTTTTTTTAACAGTGACCGATGACCTCAGTAGGTCAGTGGCAGCGTGCAGCCCTTTAGCGAACTTCTTCACAAGTGGGACCTTTCGGTGTTTCCCTCTGGTCAGAATAGTCCTGCTTTTACAAATGTATCTGAATATTGTACACCGGATTCATTCATTCACTGAGCATAACAAATGAATGGTGGATGTGTTGGACATCTGATTGTAACATACGGCGTTTTTTTTTTTTACTGTTAAATTAAATTGTGTTTATCTAACATTAGGAATATTGCTTTCAACACTGCTGTCCTTAGATGTGGTGGACTTGTGGAAAGGAATCATAATTGTTTGTAGATCTGTGGTATTTAAACCCAGATTTTACTTTGTTCGATTCTGGAGTTATTCCATGGATTGTCAGGATATCATCAAATTCCCATCATGCATTGGCACAAGAATTACACCTGAAAACCTTTAGATACTACAATGGATGAAACCATCCTAAGCACGCATCACTCTGGCCTCGAAGGCCATAAATAAGTTGGGCCAGTTAGTGATGGTGCTCATGAGGCACACGTAATGTTTTAGCATCCTAATTTTTGCCCACTGCATCAGCAATGTTGTAGTTGTTAATAGCAGCACGACCCCTGCTTGGCCCTCGCAATTAGTGGAAACATGGAAATCAGTTCAATTGACTGGAAGGCCAGACTAATAGAGTACAAAAAAAATGTGAAGACTTGCGATCAAAATGCTTTGAACCGAGCTTCTTAAGCACAGGCCATGTTTCCTGTGACTTGATAGCCCGGCTCGACCAAACGCAGGCAGCTAAAAAGTCGGGCAGCTACCCGAGGTCGATAATGTGGTGATGTCACTGTGACACGACTCTTGCACAATCGGGTAAGTCATAAAGAGGGAGTGCTAGTGGACGCTGTGCATCTCTCTGTGGCTCACCGCAGGTCCAGAGTGTTCAGAAATTCAAGCGGTTAGAGCTGCGCATGCCCCACCCAATACACACGCATGCACACACATAGACAAGGATAAAGAAACAAAGGTTAAAGGCCGTATATAGACTCACACGCATGCAGCTTGCAGATCCAGTAACATGTGAGGGGATGTGTGTGTGTCTGTGCGTGCTGTATCTGCTTGTTTCTTCCACAGTAGTGACTCACTGACAATTGGGAAGTGACCTACATCTCTCCCTCTCTTTATTTCTCCCTCTATCTGCCTCTTTCTTTCCTGTGTCAGCTGCCCAGTCATCACTTCACTGCACCGAATGACCTCTCTTTTCTGTCCATTGGAGACACCCTGGGAGAGAGAGAGTGGGTCCAGAGTGACGCACATGAACTGTCATTCAGTCACAGTTTGTTTGAGAATGTGATTGTATACTGCCCAAGTTTGACCTAAGTGAGAATTTGTGAAAGGGAGAGGAGGTGGCTGTCTGTGTGAGACTGCGAGTGCAATCGCACATCCATTAGATCCGTGCTGTAAAGGTGCCAGTGGACGGCTGGTTATTAATTCATTGCTTGGACACAGTTCTCTGAAATGGCATGATGCTGCCTGAATGTGACTGCAGAGGAATTTTGCCTTGGTTTGTGTCAGGTTCTAGAATATCGACTTTGACTGCAGTGTTATCGGCACAATTTTGTGCAACCTTTTAAAAGTTCCCCTACAACCCAGTCTGATTCACTCAGATATCCCATTGGTCAATACCAGCATACATGTTTCACTTATGTTGACTTAAATTCATCTCAAACAGGATGTTACTGAACTATTAATTGCAGAAAAATGGATATGATTATAAAAGTATTACAGCAAAAGCAGGTTGAGGTTGCATGTTTATGTATAGTATAACATAACAGATCTCCTGGGATTCGTTGCTCATTACAAATTTCAACATTTAGCAAATAGAAAACAAGTTTTTGAGTTGCCACGGACAAAGAAAAGCAGCACAAACCACCAGAATGGGAACAGTTTGGAGAGACATGGAAGACAATTGGAATAATAATAATAAAAAAATCAAGGAACTTCTGGCTGTGCGAGTTCCAAACACCAAATTTCTTTGAAGATTGACATTTTTTTTAGTTGACGCTGTCGTGTGAATTACACGCTAGATACGAGCTCGCACGGTATGTGATTCGCTTGGGTTCATGCTCCGAAGTATCAGTTTAGTATGGTGGCTGATTTTATGATCCGTTTGAACGGTCGTGTTTGAAATAAGTTAAAAAAGACGGCTTGAACCGTCAGGGCATTTAATATCATTGCGTTTTTTCTAGCCTTGTATATGCCGTACTGGTTTGGTCTGTCCAAGACAACCACTGTGGCAGAAATTTGTTGTGATATTTGATTGTAACTCCTTAACAGAGGCCGTGTCACACGTGTCACATCATCCACAGATTGCAGATGTCACGGCCTTGTGACCAAAAATAGTCCGGAAAAGAAATCCAGGATGACCGTAACGTTGTGACTGCCACTATGTCAACCGCCAACCAATAGAAATGCAGCACAAAATGATGCGTAGATCAATGTGCTGCTTGGTCTAAGCAATAAAAGCATTTTGCATCCCGGCAATGGAGATGAGACCTGCAATTCGGCCTGCATTATCAATTCACAGTCAACATACATCAAACTGTCTCATACCCATCTCACAGTGTGGTTATGTGTGTGTGGCCATGTTCACCTTTCTAAGTAGTTGTTAAGTTACTTTAAACACAAGTTCATCATTACAACACCATTTCTTTTATTCGTCACTGTTTGCAAGTCTGAGAAAAGAAACAGTTTTTTGGCAAACATGATTAACAGGTTGGTATCCCAGTAACAAGACCGTTAATGTCCATGGTCACACAAGGACAGCGTGAACTGCTGCTCTTTGGAAGGATTGAATTTACATAATTGGTTTATCATTGCAATGACTTGGTTTGATTAAACGCAAACCCACTGATTTGTAATATCCAGGAAAGCAATGTGATTTACTTGATATGGTGTATGTCATTGTGATCATAATTTATTGATATGACCCATCCCTATAGAAAAGTTGGCAGCAGTAATATAGAAATACGTTTTTATTTATAAGACCTTCAGTGTTTACATCAGCCACTCCAGCCGTTCTCCCTTTTGCTGGAACAGTGTAAGTCAGCAGTGTTGTACAAGGATTTAATTTCACTGAATTTCATCTTCTTTCAGATTTTTGTGCTTTGTCCTGACAAATGGTGACTTCCACTTAACTGTGATAACGCCTAAAGAGGAAATTCTGACTGATAAGAGGAGCAGAGGAGGTGCTCCAGCAGAGTAATCCAGCTGGCCTTGGCTGTTCTGAGGCAACAAACATAAGGCAGAGAGCATGCTGGGTTGTAGAGCACTGCCTTGTGCTTAATGCTTAATATCAGCAAGCATAATGACATCATATGATCTCACACACATGTGATCTGTGCAACTCTGTGCAGTTAGGTGTCTCAATTGTGGCATTGTTGCTTTAGCGATAAGAAGGTCACAGGTTTGATCCTAGGTCCTGAAGTCTACATGGAAAAGTGTCCGTAAGCAAGACAACTCAACCTTAGTATGATCCAAAGCTGCATATTTGGTGTGTGACTGGGGTGTGACTGCAGATTTTTAATGTAAAGTACTCAACAATAACTACAGAAACACTGACTGAATCCTAACTATACTTTCATTACTATTTAGTTACTAAGCGTCTATGGCCCAGAAGTTTAAAACAGTTGGATCCTCACTGATGCAAACCCGCGCTCTTCATGAAAAGAACAGCATAAAGATGAATTATGCTGTGGATACCGTGGTTTTCAACCCAGTATCGTAACCTCTGCAGCACTTGACTGATGGGTGAATAGCCGTGACCAAAGGATTAAAGGCTACTGGTGGTGGATTCGATTCCCAGTTACAACAGACCTTTCTGGGTTAGTATGCTCTCACTGTGCGTGTGGGTGTCCGGGAGGGGGGGGGGGGCTCCGGTTTCCCTCACCATCAACAGCATATAGGTCAAGTTAATAAACATTGGTGGGGCGGCCGAAGCTGCAGCGGCTCAGATTGACCCCCAATCTGGCCTCGGAATTATGTTGCGTGAGCAATTGACAAATAAAGTAGTGTTCTTGTGAAGCAGCTTTATATTTACATTTGGCAGAATTCATTCAGAACACTTGGCTTGTCTCAATAACGGGGTGAGAACTAGCCTCAAGTTCTCCTCAGTGAGCCTATTTACATGAACATAACTGGTCCTAATCAGCTGTAGGATCTGACACATTTAGATACCCTTCAGAAATGATCCAATAAAGCCTACAGATTTTATATGTAGACATATCTACAAGTCTACATGTTTCGGTCCATCAGTCTTTGGGAGTATGTACACGTTTTGTGACGTTGGGCTCAAACCCCGTTATTTTCCAAACATCCGATCTCGTCCTGTCGAACCCAGCAACGCCTCCGGCATCAGCATCGGCCGCCCCCGCTCTCGGTCCACGTTTGTTGTCTTCTGACTTCTGCCCGTGTTGTGACTATGTCACTTCCATTTTGTACGTTTTTTTTGGTATATAACCGTGTCAGTACAAAATAAATTAGATATAAAGAACATGCACCACGACATCAGCGTATTGGGAAGAAATCTTGGTGTGTTAATCTGGTTTCACGTAATCAGATAACTGCTTCATCAGATTATCTGATAAAGCTTATTGCATTATGCTGTTTACGCGATTGCGAGAATAAGCTAATAACTCCAGTTATCGGACAATGATCAGGTTTTCATGGCCATGTAAATAAGCCCATTGTGTCTTGAGAACCACACAGATAGGGGATCAGGAACCACTGGTCAGCATGTTGTATGATGTGAATGTTTTCTGGGCCACAGACCCACTCGGGGTTGTGATGGCACATTACGTCTGATAGTTGAAAGCTGTAGATGAAGTAGAGCAGAGGTGAATAGTGCAGGTGCACTGGGCATGCATCACAAAATGTTTTGGATTAAAACCAGATCTTTTTATTCATCCTTTTAGTATTATTAACATTATTATTACACGCAGCGCAACAAGAGACAACAGCAAAGGAAACAAGTTGGCACGAGGTGACGCAGACCTGCTGAAAGCCTCTTGGAATTAAATACATTTTAAATGGAGATATTGCCTTTTCCTGCAGTTATTTCCTGGATTAAGCTCTTAGAAGTACCAGCAGATGATTTTTGAGCTTTACTGAGTACAGGGCCCGTCTGCGTAGGGAGGTGGGCGAATTGGACCACACATGAGGGAAAATTCTCAACAGCCCCTTATTCACAAGATAATCTGTCACATGAAGGGAAGAATTTCTGTCGCAATATACTTTTGTCTGTAAAGTGGTTGTTTTGTTGTATGAGAATATTTGGACTTCAGCCACCTGCTCAGGCTCCTCCAGGAGGTGAGACTACCAAACAGCTGCAAACCTTTATTTTAGTTTATAAGAAAGTGTCTTACACCAGGACCGCTCCCTCAACATGCACACACACACACACGCACACACACACACACGCACGCTTACAAATGCAAAGCCCTCTGCTTAGTTTGTAGCATAACAGACATTGCCTTGTAGAGAAGTCAGGGCTCACATGAAGAGATGTCCTCCTCATTCAACCGTCCCTTCATTCATTTCTTTTCTCCTGTTTGTCCACTTCCCCGAAACATTTACTGACCTCTTTTAAACCCTGTCTGTTTCTCTCATTCTTTTTCTTTCATGCTTTATAATACTAGGTCTACGTCCTGTATAAGACCTGTGTGTGTGTGTGTGTGTGTGTGTGTGTGTGTGTGTGAGTGAATCTGAATCAGATCTCAGTACCAGAAATACTTGAATTAAGAGGAGAGCTGCACTGTATTTGGCTCAGCAAATACCAGGAATGCTGCCTAATTGGGATTACAGTATCTCCCAAACTTGGAAATCTTATGGAATCATTGATACTGGTACATGTATCGGCAAGAAATGATGTTAATGACTTGGTTGAGGATGCTTGCGGACAGATTTAGTGCGTGTCGGTTGTCATAATGGTCACGTGTGTGTCGGTTGTCATATTTGTAATACAGACCTGAGGAACATATCATTTCTCACAACTCATCAAAACAACTTTTTCTTTGGCAGTCAGTGTTGTCCTGCTGCCTTATATTCCTTGTAATCTTTAACCCAACTTGACATTTTCAGTCCAAAATAATGTCAAATGTAAAAAAAAAAAGCCGTCACTGAAATGCAACAGAACGATTTTTATCATGTTTTACTCAACGTAATTATGCCTCCTCTGTCTGTTGCAGCCATAGAGACGGAAAGCACGAGTTCAGGCGAAGACCTCCTCCTTCCCAGCCCGCCTTCACCTCCTCCACCACCCCGTGTCTACAAACCCTGCTTTGTGTGTCAGGACAAATCCTCAGGATACCACTATGGAGTCAGTGCCTGCGAAGGCTGCAAGGTAGGCGGCTAACCAGAACTGGGACCTAAAGTTAGACCAACAGATTACTTTTGGACAAACACTCTTTGCAGTTTCAAAAATAGTAACGTGACTCTGCCGAGTATTTGCATAATAGGCTGGCAACAAAATTCTGACCTTTGCACCTCCGGGGATCTGTTAATCCGCTTTACTTCATCTAATCCCACACGTGCACACGCTCGTACACACTCACGCAGACTTAAAAGCGATCGCATACTGTATCCATTTTGGGTGCAGAATATATTTCTATAATTCTAAATTCAGATCACTTTTTTGCATGTTGTTGTTAGGGAGTATTTTCATGATTATCAGTTTGACGCGCTGTTATTCACAGTCCATGAGAATTACGCATTCTTCCAGGTAAATTCAACCTAATCGGGCTATTTCTAGCTTTGACTGTAAAGACTGTCTTCTAATCTAACTTACTGCTCATGGTGTTGTAACTGAAGACATGTTGCACACCAGTTGCGCAAGTGTGTCTTATTTTGTGTATTTGTCACCTATGTTATGCTAAAAATATTAGTAATATAAGGACTCAGTCTTGATGGAACCAGTATTGCACCAACACCGTCGTTGTGCTTCTGTTTGTCCCTGACAGGGTTTCTTTCGGAGGAGCATTCAGAAGAACATGGTGTACACGTGTCACAGAGACAAAGTTTGCGTCATAAACAAGGTGACCAGAAATCGCTGTCAGTCCTGTCGACTGCAGAAATGCCTCGACGTTGGAATGTCTAGGGAGTGTGAGTACACTTCATTTCTATTTTGGGAATAGATGAAGAAAGAAAAGTACATCATGGCTGTCTTTATTCAGACCATCTGTCATTAGAGGCTCTGCTAACACACGGGTGGTATAGTGTCAGCGTTGTCCCATTTTCAGAGACAAGACTGTTAGAAAGGGTCACTTCATGCACCTCCTGATATACCCAGGTGTCTGTGTCTTTTCCTTTATAGGAATAGTACAACGCCAATAACTATTATCTATATGGTTATAATTTGATTGGAATTTTGACTGATGTTTGTATTCAGAAGAACTAAAAAAATGTCTTCACGTTACTTTTGCAGGGGTTTTATACACGACTGCTAAATCATCGTGTAGCAAATCAAATTTGGTTGAGTTTTCCCCCAAGCATCCACTCATTTCTAATTATGTTGCATCTTCAATTGAAGATCTCTGTCTCCGTCCTTGACTGAAGATGTTTTCAGTGGTGAAACTGTGGTGGTAAATTCCATCTCTTCTCCTGCAGTGGTGCGAAATGACCGAATGAAGAAGAAAAAGGACGAGAAGAAGCCAGCGGAGGTGGAGGCCTACGTTTTATCAGCCGACACCGAGCAGATGATTGAACGAGTCCGCCGGGCCCATCAGGACACGTTTCCTTCCCTTTGTCAGCTGGGAAAATACACCACGGTAACACTCTCTCACACTCTCTCTCTCTCATACACACACACACACACACACAGATACACTCATCTTAAAGGCTCTTATAAACCATTACAAACATTTCTAAGCCTCCTACACTCAGGTCTTTGAAGACATGTCCGTTAAAATCCAGACTATATCACCAGAATCTTCTGCCCTGACTAGTAATCATTGACCTATGTTTTGTGGGAATTATCAATTTAAAAACAAGGAATACTGAAACTTTACAAAGATACGTGGCATCTTTATGTAAATCATGTATATTAATGAAAATCTGCTCTTCAGTCGCTTAATCCATATCACAAAAGCAGCTGTCTTTACTCAGTGTTGTCTTCACCCTGCAGAGCAACAGCTCGGAGCATCGCGTCTCACTGGACGTCAGTCTTTGGGACAAGTTCAGCGAGTTGTCCACCAAATGCATTATCAAGACAGTTGAGTTCGCCAAGCAACTCCCTGGCTTCACCACGTTGACCATCGCCGACCAGATCACCCTGCTCAAAGCCGCCTGCCTCGACATCCTTGTGAGTTCTTACCCTTCCTCAGTGTAGACAAAAACCACATGAGAGTCATGAGAAATGCTGAGTATTTGGTCTCCCACTGTCCCTGTAGATTCTTAGAATCTGCACCCGCTACACACCCGACCAGGACACCATGACCTTCTCTGATGGTTTGACTCTGAACCGCACACAAATGCACAATGCTGGGTTCGGACCCCTTACAGACCTGGTCTTCTCCTTTGCCAGCCAGTTGCTTCCGCTGGAAATGGACGACGCAGAGACGGGGTTGCTTAGCGCCATCTGCCTGCTTTGTGGAGGTAAAGTAGCTGGTTATCTACACCTGCAATGAAAGAAAGTGTCTGGACATAATTATATAAGTGTACCAGATCTTGCTGCACTGAGTTTTGCATCATGTTTTATGTGTGCAGATCGTCAGGATCTTCAAGAGTCAGACAAGGTGGACATTCTTCAGGAACCAATCGTGGAAGCTTTGAAGGTTTGAAATACTACTCTCTACTATGCTATGATATGCTACATAGAAAAGTTGTGAACAGAGGCTTATCTCGGGTCATGAACAGCTTTATAGGGGCCAAAAATATATACGCTCTGATGTCAGGGCTGATCGCACTTTCATAAGTTGTGTCCTACCGCCACCTAGTGGTAGTTGTGCAGAGCGTTTATAAAGCCAGTTTGGTTTGTCTGTCCATGGTGATTGGTGGACTGATGTTAGTGCTGGAAGGGATTTGCTACCAAAATTGGGAGCGAGATAATCATATATCAGCAACACAAGACTGCACAGAGAGCTTGTGGCATTGAGAAGCGCTATGCTGTCTTGGTCCTTGAAGATGTAATGAGCCAGGACCATCCATTGATCTTGAGTTTGCTGACTGTAAATGAAGCAGAATGGCTCAAAAACAGACGTGTGAGGGGAAGCACTGAGGTTAGACCAGTACGTGCATCCCAGTATACCAATCATTACTCTTGCGCATTAATATGATAACTTTACATTTATGTCCCCTAAATGCTTCACATTTTCCATTCATAGAGAATGAATTGTATAACATTAAATACTAATACTAAACTAATACAAATGTCTCTCCATATCTGCCTGTTGGTGAAGATGTATGTGAGGAGGAGGAGGCCTGAAAAACCTTGTATGTTCCCAAAAATACTGATGAAGATTACAGACCTCAGGAGCATCAGTGTAAAGGGTACATTAACACACACACACACATGCACATGTGCAACACTTTAAAGTTTTTCCCCAGGGGAGGGGACACCCATTTTATACGATCTACTTTATCTACTAATGAGTTTATGCGCACCAAGTGTTCAACTTTAAAACCCTGGAAATGGCACGAGGACGTGATCACAAAGGAAACCTAACTGATCCAGTATTTCTTGTCACCATTCCCCAGGAGCAGAGCGAGTGATCACACTGAAGATGGAAATTCCCGGTTCCATGCCTCCGCTCATTCAGGAGATGCTGGAGAACTCGGACGGTGTGGAGGGGCACGGAGCGGGGGGAGGAAAAGCTAGGAAGGAGGAGCAAATGCAGCAAGGAAGCCGTCGTCCAAGTCCATCTCCAAAATCCATCCCCTCTCCCAGCATAAGCCCTGCGTTGGGCAGCCCCTCGGCCCTCTCCCCCTCCCACTGAACTCCTGCACTCCTTTTGTATGTTTCCCAGAAAACTCTTCACACATAAACTCCATCTGAAAATGAAACCAGGGGTAAACCATCTCAGTACTACTGCAGCAGGAAGGATGGGATGACAGTTACACTGTAGGGTTTTGTGTATAAAAGTGTGATTCCTGTTGATGGACAGACTTCAGAAGAAATGTTTGTCCTGTATGAAAAGTGTACAGCTTACTCTATGACTGTAACATACTGTATATAAAAAGAAGAACGATGTAGTCAAACAGAAGGATACAAGAAGATATTTTCCTAAAAATACACGTATATGCACCGTAGCTGTATTCTCTTACCAACCACACGCACGTGCGCAAGCACGCAAAATGTCCACTTTGGATCTCAGACACATTAGGTAAAATGGTGTTACATTTTCCTTAGCTGGAATAAGAAATGTGAACAATAAATTCTTCAATATAAATGATTTGTTTTTCAAATTTAGCTTCTGAAGACACACGTGACTAATTACACCACAAAGATTGCGACTTTTTGAATCTTATTTTACATAAAGCGGTCGGCCGGCTGCCGGATGCTTTCAACCAAAGTTAAAATTGAGGAACTCTGAACAAAAACCTCCACCAAAGCAGAAAACTTCCCCCCCAGGAGAGGGAAATGCTAGCAAGACCAGGCGCTGGCAGTATTTTAATAACTAGAGCATCAGAGCAGTCACCCTCTTGGATGTTTTGTCCTTGCTAACATCAAATAATAGACACCATCGCTGCATCCACATTCACCTTCTTCGAGCTGGATTTCAGGAGCTGATGTAGATATTCATCCGGCATCATCACGTAACTGTGATGACCTTTGTAACATGAACAAATATATCCAGATGAGTGCTTTTGCATCAGTCAACTATTCCTAACTTTTTCCGGACCGTTTAGATTGTGATGGCACCCCCAGGCAAACACACGGTAATACAACAATCACATGACTGGCCATTTATGCAATGTGCAAGATGGTAATTACCCCTCCGATTTGAAGGAGACACGAATATGTGCACCACCATATATATTATATACTTTAGTTACTGTTTGATTAAAGTCAACTTCATCTTTTCTTTCATTCTTTTTCTAGAATATGTTGAGCATGAAAAGCATCCAAGAGGGCAATTACTGCTTTGATGTCTTTGATTATGGTTTATATCAATGTATGCAGTAGTTCTGATATCAGAATATATTCACAAGGAGGAAACGGTAAAAAGAAAAAGAAAAAGAAAAAGAAGCATCATCCAAATCTGCATCACTGTCCACACACAGCACTACTGCCTCACTCCAGTGTAAAACCAGGTAGAAGTCATAACTGTTGTCCTTTGTGATGTGTGTGGAGGTAAGACTCATTGGTAATGATACAAATACAGGGAGTTTAATAAAATATCACAATTTTCTGCTGTCTTGAGATGTCTGAGTTTGTTGCGTCTGCGCTTATGGTCACGAGATCCCCATCATGCTCCCCGGAGATATCAGGAACCATACACTGGATGGAAATCCAAACTGAGAAAATTGTAATTTGATGATGATGACACAGTTATCATGCAAGGTGATGCACAGGACCAAATGATTAGTGAGAATGGTGACTCTGCTTTGGGATGTTGGGTGTGGATCAATAGGGAGAAGAGCTGCTGTCTTGCTGATTCAGTGATGTTGGTGTGAAAAGTTCTGGGTAGGTCTGTAGTGATGTTGGACTCCCAGCCAGCTGGAGCTGCTCACACACTCCACTGTCCATAATAATATATTCAAGTAAGACGTGAGCATTTTAAGCTAATGTTAATGTTTATCCTGCTATAAAGCACCCTCTTTTTGCCCTGTTCAGAACTTCTGGGATGAGGAAATCATTCTAGCTTATCTTGCAGGCCAGTGCCTGGTTTCCCTGGAAGTCCATTTTGTTCATTATATTTCACGACTTTCTTTGAGTGGTAACTCACAGAAAAGCTGTTTTGGAGGCTTCATAACATCAATCGTTCTTTCTGCAACGTTGACCTGTTCAGACTGAGGATCGCCTCTGTTCAATACATCACATTCACCTGAATAAACAGCAGAGAGGTGCTTTTCAAGCCTAATTATTCTCACAAATAATTGTTTAAAATTTGAACCACAAAAACAAACAAAAATGTACAACTTTCACAACAGAAAATAAGTAACTAACATTGATTATTCGTGAATCATGAGGCATTTGTTTATGCTAAAAAGTCCACTTTAAAAGTGGAGTCTGTTTAGTCATTACCTGCTGATGCACATGCATTAGGACCAGGGTAACGGCAGCTGCACTGGGTTAATAATAAAGTAGCAAAGGGTGCGACTGATCAACTCCAGCAGGAGGCTTTTTATTCCTCTTCGCTTTGACTATAATCAAGTTCCACCAGTCAACAACAACCTTTCTGCTCTTTCAAAGCTCCACACATCCCTTGTAAATAACTGTTCCTGTTCTACTGAGTGCGGCCATAACAAAAATAGGATAACTCCTCCAAACAGAAACGTTTGCATAAACTGCAATGGTTGTCAGCCTCCCAATACTCAATTAAAACAATGAACATGCTGTAGAATCTCACAGCCGTTATCTAAACTGCACATACTGATAACCAAGTAGCCTGGAAAGTAGCAAATGTGACAGTGAACATAGACAACACAAAACTGACACCAAATCAACTGATACAGCTTGCATATAACAAAAGCACTACAGTCACTGATAAGTAACTAATTAGCATGATATCAATCAGTCAATCAATCTTTATTTAAATAGCGTCTGTTACAATCAAAATTGTTTCTAGGTGCTTTCCAAAATCCCAGGGCCTGACCCCCAACAAGCAACAGTGTCAGGGTAAAACTCCCCTTTAACAGGAAGAAACCTTGAGCAGGACCAGGCTCATATAGAGGGACCCTCCTGCTGATGGGGGGCTGGGTAGAGAGGGAGGAGAAGGGGGGAGGACAGGTAGAGGATAGATATGGTTCCTTCACAGCTGGTGTTGAGGAGGTCCTAAGCCACTCATTCCTCATGTATAAGCCTACCGACCAGTCCGGAAGAGGGGAGGGGCTGCTGAATGAACAGGGATGCAGACACAGTGTGTTTGGCATCAGCTGGTCATGGTGAACAACCTGCTATTGTCCATCGGAGTCCAAAGTATAGGCAATAAGACAACCACTTGGCGCTCCCCTATGGTGGGAGTGCTATGAGAGGCAAGGAAGTTCAGTCCACAATTTCTCTGGCTTTTAGCATCCCTTCACTGGCTTCCAGTCTGCTTTCTGCCAAGGGAGTTTGTAGCAGCGGGTATTTGTAAGCAATATAACCCAAATGTTTTACTAATATCAAGTGGCTTTGATCATGAAGTGGCCTACTATGTTATGTAACTTTGAAGTATTAATACCGTCTATATATAGTATATAATTTAATTTTTTAAAAATGTTTTTTAGAGTTTGTTTTTTTTACAGAAATTTCAACATGTCTAAATGGAAACCAAACGAAGCGGCATTTGAGTAGCATTGTCAATAAGTCATTAATATTGTGCAGGACATCAGAACATCATCCATAGTGTGGCGACTGGTTCTAAAGATGAGCTCCTACCATGCATGAAGTTGTCCTCTATGGTTTTGAGATATGGGATGAAATTCAGCCTTGATAATTCTGATAGCCTTTAGGAAATGGTGTGTGCCCAGATACACTCTGTTCATATTTTGCTACCCTCTTTGGTGTTTTGGGTTGTTTTGTTTTTTATCACCATCAAACAAACAAATACAACTTTAATGTCATTAATACCTGTGTGCTGAGGTTTTTACTTTGGTTTAAAGACAAATTGGAGATTAAAGAGTAAAACTAGTCCAAACGAACCCAGTATAGTTATAATTTGGGGTATTTGCTATTTTATTAAAATACTTATCTGTTAAATGTAACAGTCATTAGTCTGATTTATTTGCACAATGGAAAACGTGTCAGTACTTGTAAAGCCATATGGAAAAGCACATACCTGCACTCCAAGTTATGTTTCCAAGTTCAGACCAACTGTTCTTCTTGAGGCAAAGGCAAACAAGCAGGCAAAGAAGTCAATGGGCCCTCCAAATGAAAAGTTGCCAGATCCACACAACTATCTCACGAAACATGTGGGAGAGCTCAGATTTCTACGAAAGTTAGATGTCGAGCGTCACGCCCCCCATGATAATAAGCCCCCAATTCCACCCATGACAGCCAAGCTCCCTTTAAGACCACCTCCCAACTATGTCCAGACTGCTATATTTCAGGAGTATAAAATAATACAGCCAACACCTAAATGCGCAGTCAACCAACATGGAGACAAGGTTGTTGTCAAGAATCTGGGATACCCTACTTATATATTGCGAAAGGACTATGGACTTATGCCTCAGTACCTGCAGAAGCACAATGAAAAAGAAAAGAAAGCTCAAGAGGTCGCTATTAGGGCCGAGAAAGAGATAAAGGAAACTATTGTGAGAGAAAAATTGGAGGAGCAACAAGCTGCTTTGGAAGGCCTGAAGAAATTGTGGAGCAGGCTGAACTATGAGTACTGTTGTCTCCCACTGATCTTAGAAACTCGGGGTTTTAAAAACCACAAAAAGTATCTGGAAGATAGTCTAGACTGGGTGGAAAAAAGCATCAAATACTTGGAGAAATACCGGGCCAGACACCCATTTCAAATGTTTTCAGAGCTACAGGGCACAAAGCATTAATATTTGCACAGTATCATTAGATACTATTGGTGGTGGCAGCTCAATCTGTAGGGAGCTGGGCTGAGAAGAGGAGGGTTCAGGATTCAAGCACCAGTGTGGACAAAACATGGAAGGTTTCTGGTAGTAGGGGAAGTTGCTGGAACATCTTCAGTGCACTACCGTGGTATCCTTGAGCAAGGTACCGAACCCATAAATGCTCCTATAGGGCCCTGTGATGAACTGGAGACTCACCCAGGGGTTCCCCATGAACCTGAGAGACAAGACGAGTATCTTCAGACAAGAAAAGTTTATGCAGAGAACTATAGGCACTGTCTTTTGCCTTCCAGGCTGGACTACTGCAATTCTCAACATATGGCCAAGCAAAAACCTTCAAGACCTTCAACAACTGATGAAAAAACTGTGTTGCTGCACATAAACACAAATTAAGACAATTGTTTTATGCCACCCCCCTACGCTCTTATATTTCTTTATTAATTGCTAATTATATTGTTAATTACTAATTCACTCATTCAATTCAATTGAATAGGTTTGTGTATGTCAAAGGTGGTTGTTCTAAGACTGTAGGGAACACTCTGCTTCCTCTAAGACTGTGAATAAGTAAACAGTTTTGTTTACATCACAGTACCTTGGAGTTTGTTTTGAATCAGCTTATTATTACAGGTTGACTGACACAATTTACTTCTCATGCATTCTAATTGCATCTCAGTGCATGGACCTGTGGACAATGGATCGGCATAAGTGTTTTTTTTCCCCATTGCTGTAAAACTAGACCTGAATTTAAAAGGATGGGGTCACAAATACACCTAGCCCCTTCTAGAGGTACATGGAGTGCTGCATTGAACCTTGAAGAAGTTGAGGTCTTTCTTGAATTCAGCAGTTACTATGGCAGATTTCTCCAAAAATGTGAAGCCACTAAATGCGGTAACAGCTGGATATCCTCCAAATAGCAAAGCAAAATGTAGAAAAGACAATCTCCAAACTTGCAACCCCAAGGAACCATTTTTTGAGCATTAGATTGACTCCTGTGAGCTGACTTTTGACAGAATAATGTAGAAGCAAACTTTGCCACCTATTCTGGGTTGTGCTAATCCTAAACTTAACCTGCTCCACATGGATGCCAGTGCAATAGGGTTAGGTCCAGCTTTATACCAACAGCAAGTTGGTGAGCACAGTGATTGCGTCTGCAAGTTGAGGTTTGTCTAGGAGTAAAGCTGCACATTCGGCACATAAGTTGAAGTCTGTGGCCCTTACATGGGCTGTCACAGAAAAATTACTAAGTATGTTTTACTGCTAGTTTTACTATCACCAATAGTAACCCTCCCTACATACATCCTAAACTCAGCCAAACCTGATGCAACTGGTTATAGATAGCTCTTCTAAATGTCTAAATGTAAACCAAACAGAGCGGCATTTGAGTAGCATTGGCAATAAGTCATTAATATTGTGCAGGACATCAGAACATCATCAATTCAGTCTTAATAAGGCCACCTGCCTTGACTCACATATGAACTTAAGTGCCATTCCATTCCTAACCCATAGGGTTCAATATGATGTTGGCCCACCTTTTGCAGCTATTACAGCTTCAACTGTTCTGGGAAGGCTGTCCACAAGGTTGCGGAGTGTGTTTATAGGAATTTTCGACCATTCTTCCAAAAGCGCATTGGTGAGGTCACACACTGATGGTCGAGAAGGCCTGGCTCTCAGTCTCCACTCTAATTCAAACTGTTCCCACAAGGTTGGGAGCATGGAATTGTTAAAAATGTTTTGGTATCCTGGAGCATTCAAAGTTCCTTTCACTGGAACTAAGGGGCCAAGCCCAACTCCTGAAAAACAACCCCACACCATAATTCCTCCTCCACCAAATTTCACACTCAGCACAATGCAGTCCGAAATGTACTGTTCTCCTGGCAATCTCTAAACCCAGACTCATTCATCAGATTGCCAGATGGAAAAGCATGATTCATCACTCCAGAGAACGCGTCTCCACTGCTCTAGAGTCGCTTTGCATTGGACTTGGTAATGTATGGCTTAGATGCAGCTGCTTGGCAATGGAAACCCATTCCATGAAGCTCTCTGCGTACTGTACGTGGGCTAATTTGAAGGTCACATGAAGTTTTGAGCTGTGTAGCAACTGACTGTGCAGAAAGTCGGCGACCTCTTTGCAATATGTGCTTCAGCATCCGCTGACCCCTCTCTGTCAGTTTACGTGGCCTACCACTTTGTGGCTGAGTTGCTGTTGTTCCCAAACTCCTCCATTTTCTTATAAGAAAGCCAACAGTTGACTTTGGAATATTTCGGAGCAAGGAAATTTCACGGCTGAGTTTGTTGCACAGGTGGCATCCTATGACAGTTCCACGCTGGAAATCACTGAGCTCCTGAGAAAAATCAAATACATCTGCCCAACAGCTTGATAGACCAACCCCTGTTGCCCCTTTGGGCACTTCACTTGCTCACATCAGCACATCGCATTGCGCTTTGAGCAACCAGAGTCACCACAGGTGAATTAATTGCTTCTGGTGTGAATGCAGCATTAGCCTTTTGAATTCTTGTTGATGATCCGCATTTGTCTCTTTCACAGTAATTGCAAGGCCTGAAGAACCACCTGCGACGTTCTAAAGTTTGGCATCATTTTGATCTCATAGCACCATATAAGGTATAATGTAATTCATATCATACATTTTATGTTTCCATAATTGAATTGTATTTTTAATTTTTAAATGGGTCTCAAAATTACAATTGCTTGTAGGTGTGGTGTTTGCAATGCACACAAGAGTTGTCTTACAGCAACAACACATCATGTATGCTGAGACATTTGCGTGCTCGGCATGACGACAAACATGACCGTGTCGACACTGGAAATCCTGACAGTAAGCTAAATATATAAGTATATATGTATGAGTCTATTGTAGATGTGTTGAAACATCATTTTTTTTATTCAGTCATTCATTGTCTTACTGTCTGTGTCATAGATATTTGAAAGAACAAATTCTGACAAGAGCTGAGGATCCCTTGATGAACTGGGTTTCTTGAAGGACAGGTATATCCTATGCCGTGGAAACTTGCATGCAAGTAGTTGTGCATCCCATCATCATTTGTTCCCTGTGAAAGGATATTTTCCCAAAGCTGGGGAAGCTGGTCAGCCAGAAGATGAGCAGACTGAAGCCTGCAAGAGCAGAAAAAATGATATTTCTCAATAAAAACCTGTGAAGAGGAAATAACTTGTCTGCTTCTGTGAATAATCATTCCAAATCAAACATACAAGTCCCCAAATGATAAACCATTATCTTTAAAGGTTTTCCTTAAAAACACTTCACACACACAAAAACAATGTTTCTGAATTCAAACACCATGATCATTTGCAAAGTAGGAAGGATCTCTAATCCTGTTAGCGACTTTTAGTACAGTTTTTAAATAAATCTCAAGGTGTTCAATAAACCCTTAACCAACACTGGACCCTTAATATAATTTGCATTTATTCTTTAGGTTAATCTTGAATGTGTTGTAAAATAAGGGGGAGAGCATCTGCATATTTTATTGTAAAAACAATATAATCATTATTTGGTATGAATGAACAAAATACCTGGAGGACCACAAGATGAACTTTTATTGGTGTCATGGAAACAGTGCCAGTGCTTCAGTAAAAATATTGACAAAAAGCATTAGTTGATTATTACTACAATATTTGTTGATAATTATGTTTATTGTGTCTTAGGGGGGTTTATTTAACTTTTAGATTATTAAACTTGCCAAACTGACCAAGGTGCATCGTTGTCATTCTTAAGCCATGATCATAAGAGGAATGTTACGTTGTGTGTATTTTCAGTGATGTCTGACGTCCAAATCTTCAGAAGTGTACTCAGACAGGCGCACGAACGAAGTTAACCACAAATTGAGACCAGAAGTCAATGTTGCTTTTCAACCTTGTACAAGGGGGGCTCCACTCCGTTACAGACACGTCTACTGTCGCGCTGTCCCGGAGAGAGACTCCATCCCATTGTTGGTTCTTTTATTAAAATCAGCACAAAACACAGCAAAAGGCGTTTCTTTGGTTACATAGTTTGCATCAGCCCAGTCGCATTGCACACTTGACTATATGGAAGTGGCTCTCAGCCTGTGCACAGGTACACAGCCTTGACAGCCCTAACTCCAGCAGATATAACACATTATTATTCTGTTCTCCTTACAAACATGCTCACATACAGTCCCCTGTCCACTTTATCCCAGTTAACTTTAACCTAGTTAATCCTTCTCGCATTATCCATAAAACTACTCTACTTTCATTAAAATAGCTATAACATTAAATGCAATTCACGATATTTTACAACATGTCTCTACAGTTTGGATTTTTCAAGATGTAAAGTGTCGGGATTTTGCCTCTGAAATAAAGAAAACTTTTTGCAACTTTTTGCAGATTTTGCAACTGAAATAAAGACTTTATTGTATGAGGATTCCTGTCTTTTATGTTAAAACTCTGGAGAAAAAAGAGGCAACCTTACAAAACAAAGATTTAGCACAAATGATGCCAAGGACTCTCTCTTTAGCACAAATTGTGTTGACATGCTAGTTGCTTCATAAGTGGTTCTTCCTCGTTATACAGCAGAACCCTATCAAAGGGATGGAAAACCAATGCAGTTGTTGTTCACATAAGAACAATTTTTTTAACTTAAAGGAACGAGTAAAGAAAAAACAAATAGCTTTGAATTGCGTCTCTTCTTAACTACCTCATCCTCTCAGCCAGCAGGTAAAACTACTCTGTCTTTAAATTGTCTTTTGTATACATACAGTAAATACGTGTGTTAGTGTGTGTGTGTGTGTGTGTGTGTGTGTGTGTGTGTTTGTGTTTGAAGGAGTCTTCCTGTTGCCATACTGCATCTTCACTGTGCTGAGTGGTCTGCCACTCTTCCAGCTGGAAACAGTGATGGGTCAGTACACACAAGAGGGGGCTGTCACCTGTTGGACAAAGATTTTCCCATTGGTTTAAGGTAAGATTTTGGTTTTAAAAAATGCATGTAATGTGGAAACTGGTAAATATCACATTAGGGACAGGACAGTGGATGGATAAGCTATTGAGGTGGGCCAGCCCTCCCTTGGGCTCCCCCATGTTGATGACCAAGTGGCATTGGACCCAGTAGAACACAGCTTTGTTGAAAGAATAACTTGTTTGTCTCAGTAAAAATTAAGTTCATAGTGAGACATTTTACAAATAAAACAAACTGAATTTCTGAGCCTCAAATCTTTCCCTTCATATATTAGTTAACTCTTAACATAGCATTTCTTTATTTCCTTCTTACAAGGACTGGATATTTTACCATAATTAAACATATATTTCAGAGTTCACACCGTTGTCCTGGCCTGGGTTGTTTTCTACCTGATCAACTCTTTTCGTGGAACTCTGCCTTGGGCCACCTGCAACAACCCCTGGAACACAGGTGAGTATGTAACAGAGGTGAAACCTATTCAACATATATTTCAACATACCGTATTTTCACGACTTCATGAACCAAGTATTGAAGCTGTTAGGTACCCAGCACTGAGAGGTACCATGTTCAAGGACACGAGGAAGTCGTAGAGATAGGAGGAGAAGGAATCATGAGGTCAGATTGACATAAATCTTGTGTGCACCAAATAAAAGAGGTGAGCGAGCAGCAGACGGACGGAGTTGAGAGAGGAAGCTTGAACTGCTGCTCAGCTCTCCCTTGCAAGGCCTCCTGTTGTTTGCGTGGTTGATCTGAGTCTGGTGAACGAACAGCGCGGGTGACCAAACATCACCCTCACACTGGAAAGGGGTGCAGTCTACTGGAAAGGTAAAATCCATAGTTCACAAAGCTGCAAGTCTAAGACAGTCTGGATATGTGTTTCAGTTTTCTTCAGACTTTTGAGTTTCTTCCCACTGATCAAAAATATGATCTTTCAGTTAAAAACTCTAAATTAACACAATGGTGTACATAAAATAGTTGTTAAAGAAAGTGGATGCATTGATAGTCTCTAGCACTGCCATGAGAAACAAACATTTTGACCTACGATAAGTAACCCAGACTATATTTGTTCACACCGTGACCACTTCGAATTTTGTTCCCCTCAGTTTTCAGGTAGTGTACCTCAGAGCTATATTTCCTTATGTAATGATGGCCATCCTACTGATCAGGGGGTTGACGCTTCCTGGAGCTCTGCAGGGTTTGGTTTACTACCTATATCCAGATGTTTCCCGCCTGGCAGACCTTCAGGTAAAACAGTGCAAGAATTTGTTGTAGCAACATAGCATTCCTTAAAGGATGTCACAAGTATTAATCACAAAGATACACAATGTTTTTTTTACTAGGTATGGATGGATGCCTGCTCTCAGGTCCTTTTTTCTTATGGCGTTTCAGCAGGAACACTAATCACCTTTGGGAGCTACAACAAGCTCAACAACAATTGTTGCAGGTAAGCCATCAAAATCTCAACAAACAGAACAGTTCCTACTATTTTTCCACCCTCTGCCACTCTTTCCTTGATGCAGAAATTTTATAAAGTAAAAAGATAACAGGAAGGTAATAAAATACTATATAAGCTAAATAATGCTTAAACCATACATCATAAAAATCTCATCCACATTCAGTAGTTATTGCACAATCCTTTGTTTTGTGGCACATCAATGGCTGTGAGATTAGTAAACTATTTTTCAGTCTGACTGAACCTGTATTTTCTGTATGAACAAGTGATTAAGATTAAGATTAACTTTATTCATCCCCGTGGGGAAATTGAATTATAGTAGCAGCGTATGCAGAGTAAAGAGACAGAAAAAATAAATACAGATAAGATTAGAATGTTATAAGCATATATACAGCATATATTATAAGCATATATACAGTATATAATATATACATAATATAATATATACATATTATAAGCATTATAAGCATATATACATAAATATAGAATAAATTAGAAATAAAATTACAACATGAACATTACACAGTTATTGTTATTGGCTGGGTTTGGATGAGTTATATAGTCTGATGGCGGATGGCAGGAATGACTTCCTGTACCGTTCCTTAGAGCAGCGAGGCTGCAGGAGTCTGTTGCTGAAGCTGCTCCTCAGTTTGGGCTGATAGGCAAACTGCAGAGGGTCCTGAAAGGGGCTCACCAGAGGTCTGAGGTGTGACAGCACCAGCCGCTCCATGACCTTCATAATGTGGGAGGTCAGTGCTATTGGCCTGTAGTCACTCGGTGCCACAGGATGGGTCTTCTTTGGCACCGGGACCAGGCAGGATGTCTTCCAAAGCACTGGGATCCTCTGAAGATGAAGGCTCTGGTTGAACAGGTGCTGCAGTATTCCACACAGCTGCCTGGAGCAGTTCCTCAGCACTCGTGGGCTGATGCCGTCCGGTCCGGCAGCCTTTCTCTGGTTGAGCCTCTCCAGCTCTCTCCTCACCTGGCCAGATGTGAAGGATAGTCCTGTCGGGGGGATGGGTGACATGCTGGGATCCATGTAGGGTGTCAGCAGGGGGGAGGGGGAAGAAGTTGGCAGAGGTGCCTGGCAGACCTTCAGGTAAAACAGTGCAAGAATTTGTTGTAGCAACATAGCATTCCTTAAAGGATGTCACAAGTATTAGGGGCTCTGGGAGGTGTGAAGGGGACCCATTGTTATCCAGAGGAATATTGGGACAGCTGGGGGAGGGGGAGCTAGAGTCAAACCTGTTGAAAAACTGGTTAAACTCATTAGCTTGGTCCACGTTCCCATCAGCTGAGCATATTCCTTTCTTCTGGAAGCCAGTGATTGTCCTCATCCCACTCCAAACATCCCTGGTCTGGTTCCTCTCCAGTCTCTCCTCCAGCTTCTTCCTGTAGGCGTCCTTGCTCTCCTTCAGACTGCGTTTCAGTTCCCTCTGTACACTCCTGAGCTCAGCCGGGTCCCCAGCAGTGAAGGCCCTCTTCTTCTTATTCAAAAGGGCCTTCAGGTCACTTGTCACCCATGGTTTGTTGTTTGGGTAACAACGTACCTTCTTGGTGGGGACGAAGTTCTCAGTGCAGAACTTGATGTAGTCGGAAACACAGTCTGTCAGTCCATCTAGGTCCTCACCATGTGGTTCACAGAGAGCAGACCAGTTGGTGGTCTCCAGGGCATCCCGCAGACAGGAGTCTTGAGTAAAGTGCTTGAGTAAATTATGTGGTTGTTGTGGTAAGGAGAACTGTCAAGTTTTAGATAGGGGTATGAGAGAGAAAGAGAGGCTCTGAATTATAGATGGACACCAACAGTTGTTGTTCCTCACTTAAACACTCAAGAAAGAATGTCTCTATTGGGCTTTCTTTAACAGCTCCCCTGTGTTATTGTCCAAGGTAAGATTTTTCATAACGGAGACTCTAAAGAACCAGTACTTAGATGATCTCAGCACTCAGCCCCCACCTATGAATAAGGGTTGAATGTCATTTTTGTTCTGATAAATGTCCACTGTGAGATCTTTATTTTTAGGAGTGTTAAGAAGCAAGATGTTTTCTCTGCACCACAACATCACATGCTCCACCTGCTCTTTATATGTTCACACATGGAATGAGTAAGTCTCATGCATGTCACTCTGAACAGCAGTTTGTGGTGGAAGAGCAGGTTAAAAGTAGACCTCGTGTTTAAGAAAGGTAAGTCTGCCTCAGGTGACTTCAATTCATTTTCTGCAGGCACAAGTGTAGTTCAGCTCCTCTGCAAAACATGCTTCACATTCAGCAACTTCAGGTTGATCCTGTAGTTGCTGATTACCTCAACTCCCTGCAACACCCTGCCTTGCTGTTGTTGTTCAGGTGGTTCTGTAGCCTGTAGTCTGCCTTCCAAATACTTCTCTTTAACCTGGTGGGGGCCGCACTGTAAAGAATGCTGTCGTCTACTGAGCAGCTGATTAACATCCTTTGTAATACAAGGCTTCTGATTGGGATAGACTTAATTGTGTTTGTCCACTGTTACAACTTCCATGCATTTCTTAATACAACATAGTACATTGTCAGTACATACCTCGAGCTCTGGCTGTTTAAAAATGCCCCAAATGATTATGTCAGGCGAAACTGCAGCGACTGAGCTGCTCAATCTGGCCAAGTTTTATGGTTTCTTGTGGTCGTAAGAGCAGAGTTAGAGCAAAGTATTTTCAGATCCTCATCCAATGTGTTACTGTTGCTCCTCTGCTGACACATTTTACATACTGAGAATTCCAATAATGTGGAGTATGTTACGAGACGGGGTTGAACAGGACCCGAACGCAGGCCAGGACACAATGGTGAAGTGGTCAAACAGCTTTATTTACGGCGGGGGGGGGGGCACACAAAGAACACGAAGGCAGCCCTCCAGGACTGCATGGCACCCAGGGAACGGGCGCGGCCCTCCAGGGTGCAGGGAAACGATGTGGCCCGCCACCAACACACGACGAGAGGACGAACAGACACGCTCACACAACGGCCATCCAGACAAAACAGACACCCTGGCACTGACAGGCAGGCACAACCTGCTTAAATAGGCAGCAAGATGTAAATTGCCTACAGGTGTGCCTGCCCGCAGTGCCAGCTGCCACCAATTGTGCTCCATCCCACCCTCTGCAGGACAACGACCGACACAACCCAGAAACCCCAACAGAGTAAACTCATCTGTTCTGCAGGTCCAGGACTATCCTTCATTGTCTTTCGTCAGGCTATTGCCATGATGCCCCTTCTTCAGCTCTCGGCTGTCTGCTTCTTCTTTATGCTCCTACTGCTGGAAATTGACACAATGGTGAGATGACACAAAATGCTCTATGCCCGATAGAAAACACTTTTTTTTTGAGTGTGTATGCATTTTCTTATATGTTCCAAATGACCCCTGTTAATATCCAAGAGGCAATGAGAGTGCCAATCTCTTGTTCTTCTTTCCCATTGGTCATGGACACAAACCCAAGTTACTTGAACTCCTTCAATAAGGGAGTTGGTCCAGTGCTATATGTCAAGGATTTGTGTTTTGTTTAAATAAAATGTTCTGCTAAAACTTTTCATCCTCCTGCTGTAAATCCTCCATGAGGAGTGTGACGTCTAAATAGGGAAACTGCAAATGACCTGCCACTCCACAGACAGCAGAATTGACTGTGTTTTAGAACCCCATCCCATAATATTTAGGCAATAGATCAACTTCACTATCCACCCCACCTTTTATGTCTCTCAGTTGAAGCCTGTATCCACCAGCTCTCTGTCCCTCTCTTTCCAAACCCCCACCTCCCCCCAGCTCATCGATGATAAGCCCACTTATGCGGTGCGGTGCCTGATGGACATCCGACGCAGAAGTCGGACTCTCCAGTACCTAGTTGACTGGGAGGGGTAAGGCACTGATGAGCGTTCCTGGGTGCCTCGCTCATTTATTCTGGACCCAGAGCTGATCACTCAGTTCCATCGTGATAACCCCAACAAAACGGGTGGGTCACCTGGAGGCTCCCATTGCTGAACTGCGGCCCTTGAGGAGGTACAAGATTCCTGATGCCTTCACCGCCGTAAGACTGGTTCTTACCAAGCACTCGTACCCTATTGCTGGGCAGCAGAGGAGGTACACCCATCTCAAGGGGCTTCCCATCCTGCCAATCGACCAGACCACTCCTCAAATCCTGATCGGAACTGACATCCCCAGCCTTGTTAATCCATTACAATCACCCATCGTGGGGCCACCCAGCAGAATGGTAGCCATTCTCACATGTGTGGACTGGTCCCTTCTGGGGCCAGCCTCTGGAGGCAGGCAAACCTAGAGGCAGCCACTGCTTGGACATCACCACGGCCTGGGCTTCGTAGGATAGTGAGTTCTCCAGAAATGTGGAGCACCTCTGGCAGATGGACACCCTACCCTTTAATGAAAAGGCAGCCACCCATTCCAAGGAGTATCAATCTTTATTTATATAGCGTCTGTTATAGTGAATAGCGTATGTTACAATCATAATTGTCTCTTTACAGAATCCCAGGGCCTGACCCCCAACAAGCAACAATGGAAAGGAAAAACTTCCCTTTAACAGGAAAAAACCTTTGGCAGGACCAGGCTTATGTAGGGAGAACCTCCTGCTGATTGCCAGCCGGGTAGAGAGTAAGGAGACAAGCGGAGGAAAGCGGGCACTCCTTCGAGGACAGCCAAGTATGGATACTGGCCAGGGAAGACCGCTGGTTTGAGAGGGGTGTCAAGGAAGCTATCCATGTCAAATTGGAAAAACCATCCTTAAACAGAGGTGGTGGGCTGAGGCACTTCCTATCACCCACGTACAATGCAGTCCTCCACTCCTTCCAACAATAAACCAAATGTTCACACCATTCCAGGAGACCTGGTGACTCACCACCAAGTGAGCCAGCAGACAAAGGGGAGACCTCAACCGAAACTAGGTGAATGACCCTACCAACGACCCTGCCAACGACTCTCAGGTGACCACTCAGGTCATTAACATGCCAATGGTCCACAGGGGCTATATTTTCAAGCTCGGTCCCCAGTGAGTTTAGAACTGAAGAAGCCTTCTGGGAAGAAGCAGAGGTAGCACTCACCAATATCTTACCCCTTATTGGTGAGCATTGGCTTTTACTCTGCAATTGGAAACTAAATGTCCTGCTCCTCCATAATACAGGCAGAGGTTGGCCTTGCATCATCGCTCCTTTTCTTCAGGATTGAGGGAGGTGCGTCCCAGCTGCATGGGCTCAGGATCCTCCCCTCGCCACACGGATGAGTAGGGGATCGGTATGATGAACTTCCCACAGGGGCAGACTGGCCCAAGATGCAATGCCTCCCTTCGATGCTTCTGCCTTCGCAGATTCAGGATTCTGAGATGCATGGGTAGTGGTCATCTCTATTATTTCTTCCAACGAGGAGGGCCTTTAATAGGATACCAGTTCATCCTTAATTAAGTCCACTACACCATGGTGGAAATCCCAAAAAAATGAAACTCTATGGGATAATCCGCCCCCGTATGTGCGCCCTGCTTCAGTCATATGAGCCCACCGGATGCATCTGCACCAAAGGATTTGAATCCCAAAACCTTACACAGCTCCACATCAAACCGGTCAAACAAAGCACAGGCAGATGAATGTCTCTCCCACTCAGCTGTTGCCCATAGCAGAGCTCTGCTGGTCAGCTGGTTAGTGACAAACACCACCTTTGCTTTCTCTGTGGCGAAGGTGTGGGGCTGCAGAGCAAACAGGAATGAGAAGTTGGTTAGGAAAGGGCAGCGGCCCCATCATAGCATTCCAGGTTTCCTGCCTGAGGTGCTGGGTCCGCAGTTGCCTGCAGGACAAGACCCAAAGCTGTAATATAAACAGGGGCAGAATCATCACCAGCAATAACAGGAGTAACAGTAACAGAGGGTGCAACATACATGATTTCTTGCGGATGGGAAAGCAGCAGATGACTTCAGAGCAGTATTCTCTCTTGAAAAAAATGGGCTGTTAGAGCTTTCAGAGAGATTAACTTTGAGGAGTCTTTCGCTGCTGTTACAGGATAACCTTGAAAATTAAATTACATTCACACCAAAGCCTGAGGACTCGACCATGTAAGAGAATTTAGTTCACAGAAGCACCAACAATTTTGACTGGTCTGCTTCTTTGACAAAAAAAAAAGTGGTTGTATTTTATTTTACATGAACACATGGGAACATGCCAAGAAATCCATTTTACATTTTTCACATGTTTGATGCAACACAATCATATTTGGGCTTAATATAACTGTATACTCATGCCTATAACGACTAAATCATTACTAAACTGCAGTGTGCATTTTGTGTCAGGGTTTTGGGGTTGTGTCGGTCATTGTGCTGTAGGGGGTGGTGTGGGGCACAATTGGTTGCAGCTGGCACTGCTGGCAGGCACACCTGTAGGCAATTTACATTGGGCTGCCTATTTAAGCAGGTGGCGCCTGCCTGTCAGTGCCAGGGTGTCTGTTTGTGTTGTGTGGCTGTTTTGTTAGTCTTGTCAGTGTGTCTGTTGGTCTCCAGGCTGTCTGTTTGTCTTCCTTCGTCGTGTGAGGGTGTTTGTTCGGGTTCCCTCGTCGTGTGTTGGATCTGCGGTCCTGGAGGACTGCTTCTGTTCCCTGTGCTCGGCTGTCCTGGAGGGCTGCCCGCGTCTTCCTTGTGTTGCTCCCCTTCCCCCGTAAATAAAACCTTGTGACTATTTTACTACTGTGTCCTGGCCTGCGTTCGGGTCCTGTTCACCCCCCTCTGTGACATTTTAATTTAAATTGCCTGTTTAGGACCAATAGCATTATGAGAATCTGTGGAAGCGAAGCTATTTTATCAGATACATCTGTTTCATTCTTCATTGGGACAGATAATTAGAGCCTGTGACACGAAAACCTTCACAAATCTTCAGCCAATGAATGGCTCTTCCTTGTTTTTATTACATTTCACCTACACTTGGCTGCCTTGGTCTAAGAACGGTTGCGCAGTTGCAATCTAGAGCTGACACGATAACACCATCATGCAGAGCAAAGCAGAGAAGAGGGAGCAGTGGACGAGGAAAAGGGAATACATCCTGGCATCAGCAGGCAACATGGTCGGCCTGGGTAATGTCTGGAGATTCCCTTACCTGTGCTACAAAAATGGAGGAGGTGAGCAAAGTTTAAAAATTAATCTCTTAAGGTAATCTTTTGCCTGCAATGAGAATTAGTTATTGATATGTACAAATAACTAATGGCTGGCTGAACTAGTTTTGGTGGCCAAACCTGAAAAGTGTTGTGGGACAAAGAATATACACTAAATAAAAGTGAACAGAGGTAGTTTATCTTTGATTCTACAGTCATAGCTAAAAATTTTCAGCCACAATCAAATGTAGTCGCATTGCTGAATATCATGTGATTTGTTTTACTCCATGTTCTGATATTAGTATTATTTGATTTGAAATCTGACCTAGTAAACATTTAAAAATTCCTCTGAAAAATCCTCCTTCTTTTAACTAGATTAACAAGTGGACTGATAAATTTGACCACGGACCTGTACCCCGTAAAGTGCTCTCTGTTCCACTGAAGTTTCTGGTTTCTTGCGTGTCCAGGTGTATTCCTGTTGCCATACTGTTTCTTTGCTGTGCTCTGTGGTGTGCCGCTCTTCTTGCTGGAAACTGTGATTGGTCAGTACACACAAGAGGGGGCTGTCACCTGTTGGACTAAGATTTGCCCACTTTCAGAAGGTAATATCTCCCCCTTCAGTTATAATCATGCAGAAACAGATAGGGTGTGAATAATGCATGTGAATATATGATACAATGACTGAATTGTATTCTGAAGGTGTTGAGATCCTGCCTCAGGTTCAAAAACCTTGAGAAAACATTTTTTAATGCAACTGCTCACACAAATTGCTCCATCCATCCATCCAGGGTATTTCCTGGACCAGTCCCCATCTCCTAACAGGGCTGACATAAAAAGACCCACCATCCGTCTCACTGTCATTCACACCTGATGTAAACTCAAAGTCATCAACAGGCCTAACCCTCAGCTACATTCCTTTGCACTGTGGGAGGAAGCCAGACTAACCAGATCAAACCCAACACTAATAAGGGGAGGGAGGGGAAATATGCAACCTCCCCACTGTAACGCTCCTGGCCTCCAGGGAATTCTCACCCAGAAACTTCTTGCCATGAGGTGACAGCACTCTGCTGCAACAGGTTGCCTCGTAAACACAAGCATACCAGTACTAAAATCTCATCTCATAATCTCGGACAAAGGGATATCAGTCATAGAATAAATGTTCCAAGGCTTTAAGTAAATTTAGCAATCACAGATGAGTTAAAAGGGTGTATGTAAATAACTTGTTTTGTTCAGGTCCACTTGTAAATTCGATTTTAAGTGAAATCTAAGATTCAGTTTGCAAGAATCAACTCGGAGCTTAAACTCAGTTTCTGCTTTATTGTTTTCCTAAAGGTACCGGCTATTTTATCTTAATAATCCAGCTTTACTCTAGAGTGTATACTATTGTCCTGGCCTGGGCCCTGCTGTACATCATCTACTGTTTCAGAGACCCTCTCCCTTGGGCCACCTGCAGCAGTCCTTGGAACACAGGTCAGGGTGAAGGATTTGTAGCACGTTAAATGTGTGTTTTGTTGTAAATGGCTACTTTATATTCGCCTTCCCACAGACAGATGTGTCGACCTGTCCTCCGTAAATCTGACTACTCTGCAGAGGGAAAACCTGACAGTAAACGTCACATCTGGAAATCTAACCAAGTCTGCAACCATTGAGTTCTGGGAGTGAGTCTACATCAGCACATGGATCTGATGGGACATGAGTGTCTAAAGTGACTGTGGAATCTTGTCATGTAGGAGAGGAGTGCTGTCCATGTCAGGGGGAATAGAGGAGTTGGGCAAAGTAAAGTGGGAGTTGCTGCTGTGTCTGCTTTGCTGCTGGATGGGCTGTTACTTCTGCATCTGGAAAGGGGTTCGATCCACCGGAAAGGTGTGTGTGTGTGTGTGTGTGTGTGTGTTTGAATATTGTTTACCCATATTTACCTGAAAGGCATGAAATCAATAAGCATTTGAATTTTCAGGTAGTGTACTTCACAGCCATATTTCCTTATGTAATGCTGGTCATCCTTCTGGTCCGGGGGCTGAGTCTGCCTGGAGCCATGCAAGGTGTGGTTTTCTACCTGTATCCAGATGTGTCTCGACTGGCAGACCTTCAGGTAAGTTATCTTGGACAACAATGGTTTATGATTTTGTTTCCTACTATTTATTTATCTGTCTAATTTCTAGGTGTGGCTAGACGCTTGTTCTCAGGTGCTCTTCTCCTATGGTGTTTCGTCAGGAACTCTAATCACATTTGGGAGCTACAACCGATTAAAAAACAACTGTTGCAGGTAAGAGACCATAAAACAGAATATTCTTAGCTATATCACTCAAGCTACATCATAGCAGTAGGGAAAAGCATAGCATGACAGTTAGCACAACATGAATAGGTGGTGATCTTGTGGACCAGGTTCCTGTATGAAGACATCCTCTCATGTTGGTGGTGGTGGAGTTGGAAGCTATGTCATTTCTACCTATAAAATTACACAGAATTCTTGCTTAGGTTTTTATGAAGACCTCCCATTGGTATAAATGATTATGTGTGTGTTCAGGGACACTGTGTGGTTGTGTTTGCTGAACAGCTGCACCAGTTTTGTTGCTGGATTCACAGTCTTCTCAGTTCTGGGCTTCATGGCCCAAAAACAGGACGTTCCCATTAGCATGGTGGTTGACTCAGGTTGGTATATGAAAGCTCAGTTTTATGTTTGTTAGGTGCCAGATCTTCATGCATCGTTAAATGTTCCTGGTTGATTTTCCAGGTCCAGGATTGGCATTCATTGCTTTTCCTCAGGCAGTCACCATGATGCCCCTCCCTCAGTTCTGGGCTGTGTGCTTCTTCCTTATGCTCATGTTTTTGGGGTTGGACACAGTGGTGAGTTGAATATATTGTTTGTGGAGGAAGAGATATTTTTGTGTTTTGTTAGTTATTTTGGCATTCCAAAATAATGGGAGGATATAAATTAGAGGTGGGTGGATTGTTTGTACTCTACACTTAAACTTGTTTTGCAGGTTCCTACTTTAAGTGCAATCCAATTGAAGGAAATGTCAAAACAATAATCCACTTTTTTTTCTTTTTGCATGTTTTTGCCACTGTTGCGCTGCCCGTTGTGGGACAAATAAAGGAATCTGAATCACTAATTTTGTTGCTGTTGACTTTCATTTTTAACCTTTAGTAATTTTTGGTGTTGATGAAGGAAAATGTATTGCTCATAAGTTGATCCCCTGCTAACATGGGCTAATGTGTCAGTTTTCAGGTCTGGAGACTATAACATCAGCAATTATAGACCTTTTCCCAGGACAGATGCGCAGACCCTGGCGTAGAGAAATCTTTCTTGTCATCTTTTGCTCCATGTTGTTCCTTGTACAGATCTTGTTCATCACTGAGGTATTTGTCTTAAGTGGACATAATCCAATGTTAGGCTGAGCAGTTCTTAGTGTTGTTTGAAATTTTAAATTTGATTTGACATTTAAATTGTGGGTATGCCAAACAACTATACCTACATCAGCCTCAAAGGCAGGATGAATAAATAGCAGCTCAACAGGCATCGCAATGGCACTGTTTTGTGATTCACAGGGGGGAGTGTACCTGTTCCAGCTGGTTGATTACTATGCAGCTAATGGAACATGTATCATGTTTGGATCCATCATCCACTGTGTGGCTGTTGGCTGGGCATTTGGTAAGTGATACAATCTTCTATGACCGAGTTGCCATAAACTGTTCAGGTGAAAAAATGTTAAAGGTCAATGACTGTATGTACATCATGTGATGGTGATCCCTGACTTTCTAATCATTACCACTAAATTTCTGTGCAGGAGCTGATAAGATTTGCGATGTGCTTGAAGATATTACAGGACATAGACCCTGGGCTTTTTACAAACTGTGCTGGCGCTACTTTACCCCACTGATCTGCACAGTAAGTACAAAATCACCAAAAGAAGACGATGGTAAATTGGTGTGAGAGCCACAGTCGGCACATGTTTGAATGATGTGTTTTTCCTTCAAGGTTTGCTTCATTTGCTCATTCATAAACTATCAACCTCTGATATCCAGTAATGGTTATGAGTACCCAGCATGGGCCTATTCTCTCGGCTGGGCTATGGCCTTGTCCTCGATAGTTACAATACCTATATATGCCATCGGGAAGCTCTGCCTGACTAAGGGGACCCTCAGACAGGTAGGAAAATCAACACATCAACTACCAAATCTCCAAACTAGAACAAACTGTTGAATCTTTGGCTAATTTTCTTTTCCGGTCCCCTCTGTCCTCAGCGTCTGATGGTCCTGTGGTATCCTGCTGATGGAAACAACCCTAATACAGAACACACTGCAAAGGAAACAGAGCTGCAACATCTCTCAGCCCCCCCATCCTGAAAAATGATGGACCTTTTAAGCACAACTGATGAGAAATAGCACCTGCTAATCGCAGAAGACTATATATATAGCTACAATACAATAATATTAGTTACATACAATACAATAGTTACAATACATTTGTTACAGACAACTTAGTACACAAAGACAGAACCCAAGATGCAGACATGAGGCAAAAATCCCAACGTGAAAAAATGTATTTCCAAAATTCACAACAGTACCATTGTAACCCAAACGTGCCGACTTTGTGAAGTCTGTGAGCGCTCGGTTATCAACGGCAAGGTCGAAGCGCTCTGACGCAGATCGGCAGGTGCTGGCTGCTTTAGCCGCAGGTGTGGAAGTGGCCAGTACGAGCCAAAAAACAGATCATCCACTCCCACTAGAGGAAAAACAAAACAAGGAAAGCAGAAAATACAAGCCTGTGACAACAGTAAACCCCATATGTGGTTGCTTTTGTTTCCAAAAGATTTTCATATAGATGTAATATAATAATAAAAATCATATTACATATTATCTAAACCAAAAGGACTTGTGTTTTTCTTCCATAATTGTCTATAATGTCTTTCTGGAACTTTCCTCAAATTTTAACAATTGGTTCTTGTTGCATCATGCTATTTTCCTATCAAGTCATTTGGCACTGCTACATATTATTCTACTTGTAATGAATTAATAGTTTTGTGCATGTTTTCTATTATTTTCTGTTATTGAGACTGTTTCTTTACCCTTTCTTTACCACAAGGAAGACAGAGTTTTTTACTTTTAACACTACATTTTTTACAATAATAAATAGAATAAAATATATATTGAATAATCACTCACTCATTGTTAAAGGAAGTAGTTTGAGAGTTTTTGCTAAAAAAAACCCAAAAAACTCTCTTCTTCGCCCCTCCTGGGTGGTGCCTCCTTCCTTCAGACTCGGGTCCTCTACCAGAGGCCTGGGAGTCTGAGGGTTCTGCGCAGGATCTTAGCTGTTCCTAGGACTGCGCTCTTCTGGACAGAGATCTCTGATGTGGTTCCTGGTATCTGTTGGAGCCATCAACTCAGGTTGGGTGTTACTGCCCCTAGTGTACCAATCACTACTGGGACCACTGTTGCCTTCATGCCCCACATTCTCTCCATCTCCTCCTTCAGCCCTTGGTACTTCTCCAGCTTCTCGTGTTCCTTCTTTCTTATGTTGCTATCACTCGGGATTGCTACATCTATCACCACCACTGTCTTCCGGTGTTTATCCACCACCACTATGTCAGGCTGGTTGGCCACCACCATCTTGACAGTCTGGATCTGGAGGTCCCACAGGATCTTGGCCTGCTTGTTCTCCAGCACTTTTGGGGGTGTCTCCCACCTGGACCCTGGGACCTCCAGTCCATACTCAGTGCAGATGTTCCTGTACACTATGCCAGCCACCTGGTTATGCCGCTCCATGTATGCCTTGCCTGCCAGCATCTTGCACCCTGCTGTGATGTGCTGGACTGTCTCAGGGGCATCTCCACACAGTCTGCACCTGGGGTCTTGTCTGGTATGGTAGACCCTGGCCTCTATTGCTCTGGTGCTCAGGGCCTGTTCTTGTGCAGCCATGATTAGTGCCTCTGTGCTGTCATTCAGTCCGGCCTTTGTCAGCCACTGGTATGTTTTCTCGATATCAGCCACTTCCTCAATTTGTCGGTGGTACATTCCATGCATGGGCTTGTCCTTCCATGGTAGCCCCTCAGGTTCCTCCTCCTTGGTGGGCTTTTGTAGCCTGAGGCATTCACTCAGCAGTGGGTCAGTGGGGGCCATCTTCTTGATGTACTCTTGGAGGCTTGTTGTTTCCTCCTGGACAGTAGTTCGGACACTTACTAGTCCTCGGCCCCCTTCCTTTCGCTTTGTGTACAGCCTCAGGACACTGGAATTAGGCTGAAACCCTCCATGCATGGTGAGGAGCTTCCTTGTCTCGATGTAAGTGGCTTGTATCTCTTCCAGTGGCCAGGGTATTATGCCAGCAGGGTATCTGATTACTGGCAGGGCGTAGGTGTTTATGGCCTGGATCTTGTGCTTACCATTCAGCTAATTTTTCAGGACCTGTCTTAACCTCTGCAGGTATTTGGCTGTGGCTGACATCCTAGCTGCCTCCTCGTGGTTACCATTTGCCTGCGGGATCCCCAGGTTTTTGTAGCTGTCCTGCACATCTGTGATGTTCCCTTCAGGTAGTTCAACCTGGTCAGTTGCAATCACCTTTCCCCTTCTAGATATCATCCGCCCACATTTATCTAATCCGAATGACATCCCGATGTCTTTGCTGTAGATATATATATATATATATATATATATATGTTCTATCAATAAAAGCCAGAGCAGACAGAGAACACATTGTTAAAAGGATTAAAAATCTGTTGAAACACTAAACCCCCTGTGAGTCTGCTGCATTCTGTAAAAACATGGAAAACAGTCTCGGACAGACCACAGAACAGATATTTTTTTGGCAACGCTGCGGTTTATAATTTAAAAGCATCGGTGACGGTGGCACCATGCAGGATCCTCCACTGAGGTCCTGTGAGAATAATTATTCTCTTATTATCGCTTAAATGCATCTGTATGTTTAGCACCTAAGCAGACGAAGAAGTAACAGAGTGTTTTCACTTTTCTTTTGATTTAATACAATTGTTCAGAGCACCAGATTTATTGTGAGACTGCTTATCTGAAACCTTGAGAGCGTCTAGTGAGGGGGTGAAACATCACAAAGTGATAACAAGCTGATGTGAATAAACGGAGGAGGTTTGCAGCGGAGCAGCAGAGCGACGGAGGGTGTTCCAGAGTGACCTGCTGCTCATTCTACCTGGCAAGGTCACCCAGGGAGAATGAGCAGCAGTTCATTCAGTGTCTGTGACTTTTTTTGATCCAAGCAGGGTTTTGCTGAGTTGCTCTGTTTCAACTCTAACAGTCTCCAGTTTTTTTTTGATGGGAGGCTGGTACAGAGTCCTCCACGGTGGGCTCTGTCCCCCAGTCTGTCCGTCCACACAGAGGCAGCTCTGCTGAGTAGCCCCAGAACATTAGTTGTCTTTACAATATTCAAATAAAAAGTACTTTTGTCTGCTCCATGAAGGCCCAGGTGTTCAGGAGAGGGTCGTTGAACTCCTCAGACCCAGGGCTCAGCTGGAGGTCTGGGAAGGTGTATGTGGGATCGGGCTTGATTGTTCCTCTGCCATACCACAGGAAAAGGTAAATAAGGATCCTCGATTTCTTGTTTATTCATTCAAATGCTTGAGCTCCACTATCTCATCCTCCAGATCTCTGATAGATCCGCCAATGTGCAGAGTGACATTGAGCATGTGCTGCTGACGCAACATTCTGATCTCTGTCTTCCCATAGTCCCACCACTGCTTTAGGCTGCTAAACTCATCCTTCCCCTGCCTAAAACCAGCCCCCCAAAAAAACTAAGAGCGTCTTAAAAACTCACATAAGAGGCTAAAATGTTGCTAATAAAAACAGCACATATAACCTAAACATGATCAGTAAAACACAAGGACAATATTACATGATTTAACCATATTAAAATTGTGTTTAAAACTGTAAAACCGATCTAAATGAGCTACAGACACACTGATTTAATTTTAATTTTAATCTTTACAGAGACCTGGTCCTCACCTTAACACCAAGTCTCAGCATTAAGCGGGAGAGATCCCCGCTACCACCACCAACCACCATCGCGTCAGATGCCAACCAGCCAGCCAAACGCTGACTGGTTCCCCACAAAAGAATGTAAGAATCTTATATAATTATATCTTATAATCTTCAAATAAATGCAGGCTGTTTTTGGTTGGTAAAACATGCTTTTTAGCTGGGTTCATTCTTCTCTTTCAGAAGCAAATGTTTTACAATGTAATTCCATTATTTTGGTACCATAAAACATTTGCATAAGTAAAATAAGTGTATTTTAAGTTGCAATACATTCTTAGGGGATACTCATGTTTGTGCTCAAGCCTTTAGTGCTGTTTGAGCAGGTAGTATAATTGACTGGTGATTCAACAAATGATATACTGTGACATAAAAAATGCTTAAAGGCACCTGGATAGAAGGTGAAACATCTTCAAAAGAAAAGAAAAACAGTCCAGTTGACACAGAAAATTACCTTGGAGGCAATTATATAATTTTGGCATAGTTCTCTGTTAGCTGTCAGGAGATATGAGAGGGTCATAAAGCATGAGCTTTTAATTTTGCCTTGAATAAAAAGTCAAAAGAAGTGTTGAAACTTGGTAACATATATCAGCTGCTTGGCTGTGCCAGCCAGAGTCTATTTCTTATTGTCATTCAAAAGAAGCTCCACCGTCATGACAACAGATTCCTTTTCCAAAATAGTGCAATTAATTCTGACAGCATGATAGGGTCTATTGAGGCCATGCTATAGTCAAAATAGTTGACAGTTAGAACCTAAACCTGTTCCAGCTATTTTATACTTGTCTTGTTCTGCATTTGTTGGTTTGGTACTTTGCTTAAGGTTACCTGGGCAACACTACACCCCTACACCTTCTATGTTTTGTCTGCCCTCAGAGTTGAACCAGGGAGCTTCTCAGCCCAACTCCAAACAGACTGAGCTATCACTACCCCACTGCTATTGTATACTAGGTTTGAAAAAGAAAATGTATGTCTCTATCACTAATTTAAAAGGAGAGAGCGACTGAGAGAGAGACAGAGACACACAGAGAGAGAGAATTCTTGAGGTACAATTGGTGAGCAAAATCAGACAGGGTTTATTTAAATATTTAGTTTGTTGCCTAGTGAGGTCTGTGACACATTCATACATCCTTCTTCTTCTTATTTTCAACTTTTCACACTTTTAGCGTTTTAATACTTATTTTATTTAAACATTTAGTAGAATATAAGTAATCAAATATAAATAATCATACAGGTTAGTTTGGCCCATAAGGGTGATTATTAGTATTATTAATATGAGTAGTATTAGTAGAAATATGATTAGCATTCTCATTATTATTATTGGTCTTTGGATGTTCTTTTTTGGAGCCTGGTTTGATTGAGAAAGCGGCCAGGGTCTCATTGCATCTCGTTTTTCTTTTATTTTTAGTTTTGCCTGTATGCTTTATTTTAATGACGCTTTTACATTAGTTGAATTCAAACGTGTATCTTTTTTTCTAGCGGAAGTTTGACATCATTTCCGGACACATGGTGCGTGGTGGGCGTGTCCAGGAGGCTAAGTCACAACACTGCAGAACGGACGGGCACGATTGACCCAAATCGCCTCTCTGTCCGGGGTAAACAGCCAGTGTCCCACCGAGTGTAACATGTGCTAATGTACGGAAGTGTGACGCTATGGACTTCTACATCAACCTGAGGGTGAATTTCAGGGGAAATTCCAAAAATTTCCTCCTGTCGGGATCTGAGACCAAGAGCTGGGAGTCGATGGAAGCCATGGTAAGAGGCCCGCTGTCAAACAGCAGCGGTCACACTATCACACACCGATTTACCAGAATGACACAGGTGTGTTTTGTGTTTGGGCGACGTAAAGCCGAGGTTAGGCTTTTAAACGCCTTCGACGCCTTCGTGACCGCGTGATTACAACATATTTACAACTTGCCCGTTGAGCATCTCGGGGGTTGAAACGTTAGAATGGCTCATACTCCTCGTCAGGTTGACAGAACAGTGTCTGAATGGACAGGCGGATTGTCTATAGTCCGTATGGGATTAGTCTCATTGTGCGTCGTCATGGAAACGATGTTTACCAGCTCAATATTACTGGTTGGAGGGGTCTGAGTCACATATCCACCATTTGACGTGCGCGTTGCCCAAGTCTGTTACCAACACGTGATCATCTCGCTGCTGGTTAGCTAGAAGCTACTTATTTAAATGAAGCCAATTAGTGACCACACCCTAAACTACCACTCTAATCTGAAACAAGTTATGATAGTACATCAATTTATTAGTTAATAAATTGACTATATGAATTAAATAAATCAAAATGCTATTTAGATATATCAATAAAAACGTTTGACGTGTGGTTTAGATACATACTAAAGACTCCAGGCTTTAATATGTAGCGATTGCTAAAGTATTTACTTAGTCATCTATGCAGTGATGGAATGTTATTAAACTGCATATTCAGTTTGGCTAGTTTGTTTATGTATTGAATGTTTTCCAAATTTACATCGATGATTTCTTGTATATTAGTCTTGTACATAATTATATTTAATGTGTATTTACTGTCAGATTCATAAAATAGTTTATTCAAGTATCCTGTTTCTTAAATAACACGCCAGTGACTGATGTCTCTATGAAATATACTAGGTTTTATCTCTATTTATATGTGCCCTGCTTCATTTATCACCATATATTATCTCTTTCTTGTTTTTTTTCTCCTTTTTCTTGTGTAACCCAGTTGTTTATATGCTGGAATAAAAAGGCCTTAGGCCTGAATTTTGATTTTCTTGTACTGTCGTGTATAGGCTTATCTTTAAATTCTTCTGACCACTACTTATTCATATTTGAGGCTGGGGGCCCCTGATGTGTATTCTAGCAGGCCATTGTGGAGTGTGAAACGTATATCTTGATGGATAATAATCATCCATGATTACATATGCAGTGTGCACAGGTTTTACACACAAATTAATGTCGAGCATTTTGATTAAAATGTTTTGCATAGTTGAGGCCACAAGTCATTCTGATATGAATGGAACAGCTCTCATTTCAATCTAAAATTAACTTTTAATAATGGGGATTTAAATATTTTGGCTTTTAAATATAAACTTTGCTTTATCATTAACCCTCAGAGAAGAGGCGATAACTAAAAGTACCAGAAGACACAAACAGGTCATAAGAGAGTTTTTAGTTCCTACAGTTAAAATTATTGAAAAATTCAACATTCTGTTGAGCAGTTACGCTCCTATAATTTTGTTGAGAATATATGGTGGGACGTTGCTCTCACAACTACATGTGGAAGTTTTAAACAATCCACCTTTAGAAACAGGAGAGTTGGCAATTAATAAATGTACATAGCAGACAAACCCAATCTACTGCTGTAACAACGGCTTCCATTCACATCCATCATGGGACTGATGAGTCACCACTGACAATACAGGGCACGCTGGACATTTCAGCCAACTCCCAGAGGTTGTTATAACACAGTCACAGAGCAGAGAGGAGTCACAAAGGTCATGACAAAGTCTGTTTGGACCTTTTTCCCATGTCTTAATTATGGTGTTTTCTGTGTTAACAGGTGAAGCGTTCCTTTGGCTTGTGCAGTCTTCAGCTGACATATTTTGATGAAGAAAATGAAGAGGTGATAGTCTTGTTTTTCTAATCACATATACAGTGGGACCTCTACTTATGAACATCTCTACATGCAAAATTTTCAGGTTACGAAGCGTCTCAACAGGAAAATATTTCCTCTTGTTACGAAGGAAATTTCAGGATACAAAGGTCAAAAATATGCTACCACTGCTACTCGCAGCTCGCGGGGTTTAGCGAACACAAACTTGCTTGTAGCTGCTCTGCCATTGGCTATCGCCTAGCATTTTCCTGTCATCCCATTGGCTAGGAGGGACGTCCATAATGTACAAGTTTGTATCCCAGCGTCGCCTTCGTTTCACTTTTATTTATTGTGGGTGTTCGTATGTTTGTCCATTAGATGGCGGTGTTACCACAAGTGTTAACGTTCATTGCTAGTAATGATGCTAATGTAAGATTAGCCTGTAATAAAGTTCATTTTGTTCCTGGAGAAGCCTTGCACTGAATTCCTACATTTATTGTGCGGTAATCTAATTGTAACATTTATTTGTTACATGTTTTTTATGATTTATAAAAAAAATAAGTCCGAATTTTTGGGGGCTTGGAACGGATTAGGGCATTTACATGGAAAACACGTCTCTACTTACGTAATTTTCAGGTTGCGAAACAACTTCTGGAACGAATTAAATTTATAAGTAGAGGTCCCACTGTACTATATCCTATGTAAAGCTAATGGAGTTCCAGAATAACCTTTGTTTAATGTTTTGTGGTCTAAGGGTCCATTATCAGGGTACATCAGGAATACATTCTCACAATATTACTAACCATGTAGGAATATACAGTAAATGTTGATCTTTCTTTTCTAGGTGTCCATCAACAGTCAAGGTGGGTAATTATGAGGATTCAGAACAACCCAGATTTAATTTTTGGTTCTAACATGTTAACATGAATGGTTTGGTTTATGTTGCAGTTGAATATGAGGAAGCATTGAGGGTAAGTTGACATTTTTTTCTAGTTGCATAGGAAGCAGAAGTGCTCTAAATAAAACAAGCTGATGTTCAAACATTCTGTATTCTTGGAGGAGGGAATTGAGATTAAGATTTTTTAATTTAGAATGCCAATTTAAAAGTATTAGTTTTAGTGATTTAGTTGAATGTTTTAATTTTTCAAAGAAGCAGACACCTTAAACTAACGCCCCTTTTACAACAAAAGTGTCACGCTCATGGCCTGTTTTGAACATGGGTAAACCCGGTAATAAAAGACGACTCAGTAAATTTCCCCAGCCAGTAGCCCTGCAACAGAAAACACTTTAGTAAATGTTGGAAATCAACATGGGTGCTGGCAGTAGCATTGTCATTCTAGAATTGATTTTCCAGTCTATCTTTCAAAGCTTACAAACTAAGCGCAGCCGCAGAGTCAATGATATTCATGCATTTCGCGCTGAGTTGGGGGTTTTGGCTGAGATGGTCGATTAAGGTGACATGATGGTGTTTACGTCATCCATCATCAAAGGTTTGCAAATTGCCATGTCATTCCAGTTGTAGCGTCCCACCCAAAGGAGCCAGATCCCATTAAAATCTGGGTCTGTTGCAGGGTCATTTGACCTGGGAGTGACTATGCTCAGTCCCACCAACTAAAAAAGCCGGAGCAGGTATTAGTAGGTTAAGAGTAGGTTAAGAGTTTTGGCCCGTAGGAAAAGGAGTATTGGTTTGGAATGGTCCCACAGTGGAAGGTATTATCATGTGATTTGTAACTCGTATGTGGAGCTTGAATTTTAGCAATGAAAAACTTGTTATTTATTTCAGTATCACAATATCAGAGCAGCAAATAACTTAAATGTCACTGTGTAGCAGGAAAGTTTCATTCAGACAAATTGATGATCTCAAATGTCTGTAGACCATTGTGTCCTTTGTACAGCCCTGTGTGAATCAGTGTATTGAACACTGATGTGTTGCAGCATCTGGGTAATTTTAGACTGAAATAAAGCTTCTCTATTTGTGAAGCCAAAAGTAGCAAATGTACTTACGAGTCAGCTATTTACTTTTTTGCCAGAGTGCTGCGAGGCAGGGCAACCGGCTGCACATGAACGTGTACGAGACAAGGGGCCAGCCAGCCAGGGTCCCAACCAACAAGACTAGTGCAACGGAGCCCAAGAGGGGCTTCAGACCCCCTCAGCACTGCCCCGCTTTAGCCCAGGTGGTCAGCCGTAAGGTCCAGGCTGCAGTGCCAGAGCAGGGCATGGTAAGAATTGAACACAGCATGTTGATATTGATCTGATAAACAACCCCATTTCCATGTTTATCCTGTTAATTATTTATATGTTTTTGATTAGGTGATCATGAAGGAAATGAAGGGGGGCAAAGATGAAGACAAGACTCCTCCAGCCTGGTTCACCTCCTACATGGAGAAGGTAAGAATAAGCCGATAGAGCTGACGCGAGTCTTTGGTGGCACGCTAATCTATAACTGTCAACACTTACCTAGTTCAAAGACCAGGTGGTTCGCGAGGCGGTGGAGAAGATCTGCCGGGAATTCTCTGGACAGTGCTGCATTCACAAGCCTCTGGGAGGAGGATCTGGAGAAGGAGCAGGAGGGACAGGAAGAGGTGAAGCAGTGGGAGGAGCTGAAGCTCAGCAGGTCCCTGAGGTGTCCTCGTCCACGCTGCCTGGAGCTCCATCGTCCTCCACTCCTCCCTGCTCCTCCTGCAGGGGGCAGACTACTGGAGGAGGCTACCAGTGCAGGTATGTGGTGGCATTATTCCTGTTTCTGATTAGGGATGGGTAAGTAATGATACAAATATCAATTTTGAGCCCATTGCTCCAAGAAACGTGTTACTCTAAATCCACACAGTGAGGGATGCTGTGCTGTCTAAAATCTAAAACCAATCTGTCAGTTTCTGTTTCTATGACGTTCCTCACTCCAATTGCTCGGCTTTCATTTTCCTTTCCCCTGATTCTTCTCAGTGTCTGTACCTCCTGTACTCTGTGTGAGCCCTGCAGCTTCTCCCATGACCCCAGTCACAACCTGGTGAGAGCCAGGACTCCTTTATCCATCCCAGAACACGGATCACCGGCCCCAGACCACAGCAGGTATTTTACTTTCCCGCATTAGATATCTGTGTCTGCTCTGAGTTTTAATTAATATAAGCAGGCTACACCATTACATCCTCTACTCTCTGCACACTTGTATAAAATAAATCACTACCTACATTTTAATTTTGGTTTTGCTCATTCTAAGTTTAAGGTTTATATTTTATGAGGTTTTCTCTGCTGCCTCCTTTAGGTTCTACCGGCGAGGGGACCGCAGTTTCCGAAAAGCTGAGAAGCAGCGTCTGAAAGCAGAAAAACGCTTGCTGAAGGCCGAAGTCAAAGAAATCCGGAAGCAGCTGAGGATGGAGAGGCGGGGCATACAGTGGAGCTCCTCCCACAGAGAGGGAAGCTCCTCCCCCGTGCTCCTGCAACCTCGTGCCACCCAACACAACAGCCCAGAGTAGGTCCCAGGAGAAAGTGGCTTTAATAGCAGTTAAAAATTGAGAAATCAAAAACGTGTATTGACAAGTGTTAAAATGTTTTTATGACGGGAGGAGTCGTGACTTGACAATCTTTGTGCAGGCGGCCAAAACGTCCATGTCCCCTGGTGGTCCCAGCTATGATGGCTGCATTTTTGGATGAAAATCTTCCTGATGGGACCCGACTGCGCCCTGGTACAAAGTTTATCAAGTACTGGAAGATGAGGAACACCGGAACAGTCAGCTGGAATGCTGACACAAAGGTAAACAAAGATGGCCCACAAGATACACTATTCAATACAGTATTAACAGCAATAATAGTAGGGACACAGATCCAAACCATGTCAGAAACATAAGTTGATTCAAAGCCAAGTAATAATGTAATAAAAGGGTTAAAAATCTGATGCTTTATGAGTTCATGCCTAAGTAATATAAAAACAATCACTGTGATTTAATACACATTAAAAAAACAAAATTCTAATGAAGGGACAAGGTAAAGAATTTGGTTAAAACATGCACTGGCTGTGCATCTTGCCTTTGCCTTTTTTTCCTGCAGCTGAAGTTCATGTGGGGAAACTTGGCAGTGGGATCTGGAGATCGTTGGAGAGAAGTGTCAGTTCCCTTCCTCCAGCCAGGACAGGTGAGGTGTCTGCACAGAGGCGGTCTGGATTGTTGCTGAACCTGTACATTTAAACGCTCTGCTGACGCTGTTCCTCCTCTTCAAGGTCGGCATTGTGAACGTAGCACTGGTTGCTCCCTCTGTGGAGGGATCCTACACCTCCCACTGGCGTCTGGCCCACGCCGGGGAGCAGTTTGGACCCAGGGTTTGGTGCAGCATTGTAGTGGATCCCCTGGCCCCAGCTCCTGTGATGGCTGATGGGATTTTAGTGTCGCCCTGCGTGACGCCACAGGTAAGCCCAGTTGTTTGATAAGTAAAAACAGGAAAAAGAAAAAGTAAGCTGTAGTGCTGAAGTGATTGGATCTGGTCCCCAGGGTAAGAACCCAGTGACAAAGTATGGAAAAACCTGCACAGCCTCCAGGGAACAGCGGTTGTTGTCTGTGGACCAAGAGGAGTATTACATCCCATCTGTTGACCTGCTGACTGCACAGGTTCCTTATATCATTGAATACTCAGAACAACCAAAGTTCTCTTTTACCCATACTTGTTTTAAACAGCAGCAAGCACTGATCTGTCAGCTGTGTGATTCCCCAGGATCTCCTCTCCTTTGAACTGTTGGACATTAACATCGTCCAAGAGTTGGAGAATGTCCCAAACAACACTCCTGCAGGTAAGAGCAGTTCTTTCAGTTGCTGTTTGAAAAGTATTTATTTTTTATTTTCTTTTTTTTAAATTAGGCTCTATTTGTTATAATGTTAAGTGTGTTATATATACACATGGCATACACATGAACTTATGGCAGTATTTTAAGTGTTGAAATTCCTTTTTTATTATGCATGTTAACACATACACTTCTGTATTTATTTGAATGAATTGCTTTAGTATTTATCTTAAATTGAAAAGAAAATGCTTTAGCATAGTTTTTAGATTAGATTAGATTAGATTCAACTTTATTGTTATTGCACATGTACAGGTACAGAGCAACAAAATGCAGTTTAGCATCTAACCAGAAGTGCAAAAGAAGCAGCAAGTGAGGATAATAACTTAATAAATACAGTATGTGCGGTTATTTTTACAGTTGTTTACCAGGTTGTGCTATAAACATATTTTACAGATGGTGTTTACATTAAATGCCTTAGACTATAAGTGCAGGAGCTATTTAGCTATTTACATAAGATAGGGACTATTTACATAAGATAGAATTTTCTGCATGTTGTTACTGTAGTTTTGCAGCAGCCGTGCTTTAGCATATGCTTAGGTAAGGTAAACATTGCCTAAAACCACATGTATTTATTTAAATGTCACGCCTCTGTCATCTTGTTTCTGAACAGACAGGACTCCCTGCATATCCCCATTGCCCCAAGATGGCGTCCTGCAGGACAAAGGGAGCCCCTCATTGGGTCTCATCCAGGAAGAAACTGAAGTCATTAATAGCATCATGGGTAAAAGTGTTGACAAAAAATATTTTTCTCAGTACAAACGTTTCCTCAAACCCATGCATAAAGACCTTATAGTTAGAGAGTTACTTACAGATGTATCAATAAAGGATAGCCTTATTAACACCTATATGAATAAAGGACGCCTTTGTAAAAATGTGAAAATTATATTATTGATGCTAATATTGTTATTTTTGGACAGGAAATTGAATAACAAAGGCTGAGAACGTTCACTTTAAACACTAGGAAAGGATTTGGTTTTGAACGCGTGTAGTTTATAGTGTGGCCACTAGGTGGAGGCAAAGTTAATCAGTAATGTTAAACATCAGTGTTGAATAAACGCAGCTGCAGCCCTCAAAGTCTTAACAGCAAAGTCACCTGATCACTACATCTCAAGATTTATTGAGCTTTGGTCAAAACCTTTATTTTAACTTAGTTGGAAGGCTGCAGCCTCCTGTGGCTGGAACCCAGTAAATGTGGTGCACTTAACAGCTTCCACGTGGTAATTCACTTTTTTTTTTCCTTGTTTTTCTCTCTGGTCTTCAGATATGCCTCGTCCTGCAGGGTCTGGTGCAGATGGGGGAGGAGTCCCGGCTCAGGAGGAAGGGGAGGACGACATCAGTGGGACCCAATTTGTTTGTGAGACTGTGATTCGCTCGATGACTTTGGAAGAGGCTCCTGACCATACCCCTTTGAGAGGGCCCCGGCCAGGAACAGGTGATGATCAGTCCAATGATACCAGAGCAAAGGGAATGTAAATCAATGTCTTGATTGATTAAATGAAGATTTGATGATATAAATCATCCCTACTAGAATTGTAAGTATAAAAATAATGATGAAGGAAACCTGTTTCATGAGCCCGTCATTGAAAGACATGGACTTCCTGTATGTTCTCAGTGGTACGCCCTGCTGCTCAGGGTGGCTCCGCCTCCTCTTATGTAAAGAAGAAAACAATACAAGCTGAGCAGAACCTGGGCAGCAGCCCCGGCAGCTCGAAAAGTGCCCAGATTCACCCTGCTACTCTCAAGGCTTCCCTCCCCTCCCCTCTGAAAGCCTCCCTACCTGCCCCCTTGTCCGTGTCCCTGACCCTGGGACCTGGACCAAGCTCTGCACCGGGGCCGCTCCACGCCACGCTTGGTGCCGCTACACTGCAGGGGCATAAAAGCACAGGTGTTTATCTTATTTACATGCTGGCATAAAGAATGCCAACCACCTTAAAAAGTACAGTCTAAGACTAAATGTTGTAAAAGACAGATTCACAGTTTTCTCATTCTCATCTCAGCTGAAGGTGCAAAGTCCCACACAGAGACTGAGAAAACTGAGCAGGAAGACACGGCAAAGAATGAAGAGGAGAAGAGAGATGGGCCGAGGAGTCGCTCATCCTCCACCTCCTCAGAGGATTACATCATCATCCTCCCTGACTGTTTTGACACGAGTCGCCCACTAGGGGAGTCCATGTACAGGTAACTCTTCCCAATGCAGTTGAGTCCAAGCGGTGGCTTTAAAGGCAAAAAGAACTGAAGCTGGGCTTTCTTAAGTAATAATTGTCTCTCCCATTCCAGCTCTGCTCTCTCGCAGCCAGGCGATATCCCAGCAAAGACCGATGAGGAAGCAGAACCGGCGTCTCCTGACAACTCCACTGCCTCAGGAGCGGAGGTGGGGGAGGCTGCAGTGCTTCCAGAGACAGGGGTGTCAGGCAGCAGCAGTGCCAACGACATGCTGTGTACCTCTCAGACGCTGGACGATGAGCCGCTCACACCCGAGGTGGTGGCACCGCCCACGGCCGTCGTCACACCCAGGTCAGTGGGAACGTAATAAAGGTGAAAAAAAAAAAGATATATTCACAGGGTCATATCACAATAGAAAGGTTTGGTTTGTTTCAATGCTGCTAAATACTTCCTGTTGCTGTGGCGCAGGCCAGAGTGCTGCGGAGAGGCTGGTGGTGACCCTGGTGAGGCTGCAGAAGGCTCTGATCTGTACCAGAATGAGGACGGTGAGAAGAGTGACATCATTAGCAATGACCACGAATGGCCCTGCGCTAACACGCCTTTCTCCTCCCGCAGCCTCTACTCCTGAGCAGACCCAGGCGGGTGACACCGGAACCACAGAGGAGAGTAACCCCGAGGACCCCAGGTCTGCAAGCACAAACACACGTGCACTTATTTAAAGATCACATCTGGAAGGTGCTGCATGAATATGGCAAACATTGGGTCTTCTCAGGCACCCTGGGATCACCAGCGGCCTGATGAAAGGAGCTCTGTCAGTGGCTGCTTCTGCCTACAAAGCCCTGTTCACCGGACAAGGTCCCACCCAGGTCAGCAGCCGCTCCCTCTTTGTTCTCTGTAGATTTTCTCAGGGTTCACCAAACCGTCCTCCCTGCAGCCTCCGGTGGACGCATCCACACAGGACACCATGATGGCTGTGCTGGTGGAGATGGGCTTTGGGGACCGGACCCTAAACCAACGGCTGCTGAACAAGTACAACTTCAACCTGCTGGACGTCGTCAACGAGCTCGTTCAGATGAGCGACAATGACTGGTACTCCACCCGCTACTGAACGGGGGGTGGGGGGGGGGCAGCAGGAGCAGGGGATGAAACCCAAGAAAGGAAGAGAGAAGTCATTCCTGCCCATCTACTCTTTTACCTTCCATGTTCTGCCCATCTCCCGCCTGTTTCATCCACGTAAGCATTCTGCTGTATGAACACATGAGTAAACATTCCATCAAACCCTCTGAGATGCTGTTGGAAGCCGTCACTCACTATCTGGAGTTTTACTTTAGGCTTTTATTTTGACAGTTTATGTCACTGACCAGAAAAGGGCCGAAGGGAAATGCTAATCTGTAGCATTTAGCCAAAACAAGGCTACCAATGCTCCATGTGTGATGCCACATTTTTGTTTATTTAAATACAGGTGATAAATAGGAATGTAACTGGACAGCTTTTAGAGGGAAAAGATGCAGTAAAGCAGCTAGCACAGGCGAACTTACAAAAGATATAGATGTTGCACCTATAACTGACTGCTGATTCTCACTATATTAACCACATTTTGTTAGCGTGACAACCTCAAGAAAACTAGTCACCCAGAAAACTAGTCCCACTGGGGATTTTGGATCTGAAATGTTTACATCAGTTTACAGCAAGGAAGAAGACAGATGCAGGGGTTGATTTGATTTGAACAGCTGCAGTTTATTCAGACACTTTAGACATAATTGGGGTAATGAAAGTGTGTAACTAGACAAAGTCTGCATCAGCTATTTGGGAATCTTAGGTTTGAACAGGGGTTTACAGGTGAATCACACAGGTCCTGATATAGATGTCAACCTTGTTCCTAGTCTCTTTAACATCCGTCATACTCAAATCCTCAGGACGTTGCACATTTTAATTGAGCGCATAAAGTCAAAATGTGCTATTGGTTTAGCAGCAGCTAAGGGTGAATCCTTCCAACGTCTTTATTTCCCTCTCAACAAATCGGTTTGACTCGGCTGCTTATAAAGGGACTGTATTTATTTAGGTTTTTATTGCACTGAGTTGAAGCGCCACTTCAAACCCTTTGATCTCTTTGTTTCCTCTGCTGTATTGTGGGACTTTACTTCCTTTGTAAGAACATTAAGGCCGAATCAGACGTCATTCCAAAGCTGCACTGGACTTTCTTCCCCATGTTGAGTGTTAAAATGCGTGAGACTTGTATAAACTTAGAGCAGGGGACAGGGAACTTTCAGTCTTCATTTGTTCTTTTATATGTGTGTAAGTGTTTGTAAAAAGACGTATATGAACTCGATGGGCTGTTCTGTTCTTATTTGTCGGTGACCTGATTTTGAGCTCTTTTATTTCTACCTCTCCATTAAGCTTCTTTTGTTGACTGTTGCTCTGTTGTAGCACCTTTCTTTAGGAAGCAGCCGCATTTAGCTGTGTTATTTTTGAGACCTTCCTGTTATTACCTGAAAGAGTCGCCACCTCATTCCAAAAATGTGTAGATGACCAAATACTTCTAGCTTTTGTTGTTGGGCAAAACAAAAGGTTTTACAGAGAAGAGAAGGCCTTTAAATGCTATTTAATAGTTGGAGATTGGTTTTAAAGAAAATCTTAAACTTGTCACTGAAATGTTGGAAGCTAAGCTAATTGATCACATTGTTGTCGGGGGTTTTTCTGTTGTCTGCGAAGCCGCCTGCTAGTGGATTAGCCCAAACATTTCTACTCCTGCTGGGCAGTGAAAAAAGTCAAGATTATCACAAACCAAAGCCCTTCCAGAGAAGAGGTGGCGCTTGGTGTGGAGTCGATGCAGCCGGCCTCCAGTCAGTGGAAAAGCAGACTGGTTGGTTCCATTTGAAGTTCACCTTCAGTTTCCTGTTTTCATCCCTTTAAAAGGCTGATGATAAATGAACCTGCTGCACATCACTCGCCCCGAGCACTTGTCTCTGAGCCGTACACTGAATGAAGGTAATGAGTCTTAAATTGTGTTCCGTGTCAGTTTGCTTTGATTTAAAGGGATAGTTCACTCCAGTCGTGGCAGTCTTCACCCACACTATCATCACAGAGCGGACGGGGGGGATATTTAATTCCAGTGAACTAGCCCTTTAACACGCATGTATTCCTTGAGGAATGTTATGGTGAGCTTCTTTTTTTGATATATATTTATCAGAAAAGTATTGAAGGAGGCGGGAAGTTCTGTGGACGCTTGAGCTGATTTGTTGTGTTGCACTTTATGAAGATTGTTATAATGTGAAAATCAAATCTGCAATTAAAGTCACTACAATCATGATCCATTGCTCTTTTTGGTGATAAAATGCGTGTGTGTGTGTGTGGGGGGGGGGGTTTAAGACAGTGATTCATATTTACTTTAGTACACTACCGGTAATAGACAAGCCCAAAATGTTCCGGGAAGAAAAGAAATAAGGACATGACAACATTTACTTTTGAGTTTGGTAATCTTTATCTGTTTTGGAATGTCCTAAATGAATAGATACACATGTACAAACATGAGACGCACTGATGGATGATTTACACCCAGAATAGAATTGTTAACGTCAAGTTTTGTTTTAGATGCACAAACAAATGCCAAATGAAAAATACTGTGTGTTAAAGGTGGATGGAAGATGCAGAAAAATAAAATCAAATTCTCAGAAGTCATTTGATTTGGAAAACAATCCACAGAGGGAGGCCTCATAAAAACAATAAAGGATCTTTGTTAAAGTCACCACATCAGAATATGGATGGTGTCATTGATTTCCGACTGCTCATCTGGGCTGTCTCTGAGGCCAACCTTCCAGAGTGGTCCTCACAGATGGCCATCACCACTGCTGTGTGTACTGCAGAGACTGTCACACAAAAGCACGTTAACACTCTGGAAACACTCAGTTTGCCCTTTTGCCCAGTTTGCTTGTCGGTGTGTGATGCACAACACTCACGGAGTATCTGTTGGGGATCTTGGCACTGCGGTGGGCAGATGCCTTCAGGTTGAATTTACACTTAGGACACTGACCTCCAGCTGGAAACGAGAGTCCCAAATTAAATGGAAAGACCCCAGAGATTCTGCTTATTGTCTCTCTACAAATGCGTGCTGATGTTAACCGTATGAGTCCCCAGTGGGTAATCATCTCTTTGCTAATGTCAGCAGATATTTGTGTTTTTATTCCCGGGCAATTAAATCTACACAGTGCATGTTGGTCGTTGGCTTCTTGTTACTTTTCTTTGATTAAATCTCATGGTCTTACTGAAGCTTTAGCAGCAGCATTCACCAACACAGCTCTGGATGTGGTGCATTCAGGGTCATTTCTATGACGCAGATCTGAGGCCGTTCCTGGCCGCCCGCGCCACCCATGCTTCTGCAGGATGCGTGTTCATACCTGAAGTCGTATCTGCTCCAGGTGTGCTGACCTCGGGACGCGGGGCCTCCAGTGGCTGCAGAGAGAAGTGCGGAAAAGGTTCAAACAGGAAAAAAAAAAAATCTCAGGTACAAACTACCCAGGATGTGTTTCACCTCATCTCGTCTTGATTCACGCCTGTTTCCAAACACATTTTCTACCCCGAAGACATGAGTCTGAACATCTGAGGTGCCTCTCTGTGACCCAGTAACATTAACTGGTCTGCACTGGTGTGTGACTGCACTGATTTTTAGTTTCATTTTTCATGCATTTATGCCTTATTTTTTGTGTATCTGGTGACTCTAGAGATACATGGTGATTTCATGAAGAGCACACCACCGTACATAAGAAATCCAACCTCAACCACCTTTTATGTTTGAACAAATCCTGGAAATCTGTAACAGGATACGAGCTGCGAGCCGCCCGCAGGAAACAGCCCTGACCCCATGCTGAGGTGTCGGTGTCGGCTCAGTTTCCAGGCCTCGCTGTTTCTCTTTAATAATAAAGTAGAGCTTGCGAGATCGCCGTCGGCTCAGCAGCCTCGTAACTCTTCCAAATACAGATGTTGACATCAGCACAACATCTTACCGACCTGCTGCTTGTCTCTCGCCGTCCTGCGGTCCAGAAGACTCTGGCGGCGTCGGGCCTCCCAGTGCATCGCAGCCATCCTAACATACAACAGATCAATTTAGTCACTCCTCAGTACTTTCTGTTAGATCTAGTTTTTGGTTTTGGTTTTTAAATCAAGAAATGTGAACAGTTTCAATGAAATGTTTAGTACATCAAAACATTGTCGGCCACAGAGGGGCAATATAAAAAAGATGTTCTTTATCTGGAGCTGGCAAAATAAATACGTTCATGAGTGAGGATTCATGTTTGCAATTTTTTAAGACTTGGAACTTCTGCTGTAACTATGCACCTTAAATAGTGTGTGTGAGAGAGATCTATGGATTAAAGTTAACCTCTGACTTTGAACCCTCTAAATATCTGTTACATTATCTGTTACACAGTTTCCACCTAGCATGCTTCTGTCCACACGCGATCAACTATACATACTTTGGCTGTTACATACTTTGGCTGTTATTCTGGAATACTTTTCTTTTTAGTTTTGGTGTTCCCTGTGTCTGCCCAGAGATCTTATGTAGCTATTACGTATAAACGTAGATCTGTTTAAGTAATCAGGTGTCACTCTGCCTCTCTGTGCAAATCAAAGTAAGACTGATTAATAATTGAACCCCGTATTTATCATTTAGCCCACTGGTTCATTGACTTTTGCTGAAATTTCTGTTTTGCTCATTTTTAATTGCTTCACCAAAAAGCTTTATGTTCAAAACAGTGGCCTGAGAAGCAAATGTAATTCTTCGAGTGCACCCTATGAATGATAAAGCTGGACTTGGCACAGTTTCAGTGGAAAATGCAGTGCGATCTTCACTGAAAAATAATAATCTGGTGGATTCTGGAATTGGCTCACCTGAGTCTGGAGGTAACGCAGCTTCAGCAGCCCCACTGGGTGATGTCAATGTCAGTTGCTCTGTCTCTCTCAGCTGTCTCTGACCTGGTTAACTGGAGTTTCCAGGCAACCTAATGGTCTCCAGGGCAGTTCTTTTTTCCCTCCGAGAGACAAAAACAAAGCGAGTAGCACATGGTTCGAGCCCTTACCTCACTGTGTGTGTGTGTGCGTGTGTGTGTGTGTGTGTGTGTGTGTGTGTGTGTGTGTGAGAGAGAGAGAGAGAGAGAGAGAGAGAGAGACAGAGGGGGGGGGGGGGGGGAAGACCTCAGTCTGAAGCAGGCCTGCGTTTTACTGTCATGAAAGGAAATTTCCCAAAATGTTCACTTTATCTGCCCAATCACGTGATCTGTCACGTCTCTTATTTTTAATTTTCTAGATAACCATTCATCGGGATGCTGTACTGCCGATAGGCAGCAGAGGGCGCCGCCTGACCGTTCAATAAGGTACGGTGGCCAGAGTGGATCAATACTATCACAACAAATGAGCACTCGCAGAAATATCATCTGTAAAATTCTGTTGACACTCATGGATATCAGTCTTAAATTAAATTCTATAGTAATAATATATTAATTAATATATATTATATTATAATATATTCAATAATGCTACATTCTTCATGAAAGCCTTGAGCACTTGAACTAAACAACCCCTCCCCCCCCCCCCCCCCCCCCCCCCCACACACACACACACACAGGAGTTGTTATCATAACAAGTATTGATTCTGCTACAAATGCCCTGGGATGCCACTGATGGGAAAACTGTAGCCAAACTTCCATCAGAGATGATGGCTGTGTTTAATCTCCAGTCCCATTATTGATGCAACTTCTCACCAGGCCTGTTATCTTTATAAAACAGATGAAGTTATAAGACCAAAGCTCTGTCTAGCCTCTGTGTCTCGCAGTGTGAAACTCTTATTACAAGACAAGTCTGAACTAATCCAGACCCTGACACGCCTCCCCTTCAGTTGAGCCCCTGTTTACAACAAATGTGAAACTTTTCTTGCATGGGCCCTGTAATTAGCATCTTTATTAGTGCAGACTGGAACATACAACATGATGTTTAGTAAGCGCCACAGCTGCATTTGCGGACTTCTCTGTTTACAAAAATGACTTTTTGAACAATATTTACAGACTTTTAAATAGAATGTAAAAATGACTGGTTCCACTTTTGCGGATGATGAAAATAAGATGTTTTTCACCTGAAGATGGGAAAAAAACAAACTGCGCTTTAGAGCATGACTCATCACTCCTTTTGTTGAGAGTTTATAAAATTCAGTTTCATAGCTGCCACCACACAACGATGTTCCATTTTCTTCCAGTTGTGTTGGTTTTTGACTAGAAAGTTGTTTATTTCAAGAACCACAACAAAGGTTTTTGAATCCTAACCTAAGAAACCCAGTAGTGGGGGAATTCTACGTTTTTATAAGGGAATATCCCGTCAGTGGCAACAATAGAGCTGAAATCTCTACATATTCTTTAAAGTGCTTATTGTTGTCCAACATTTCAACAGAATCTCCACCAATCACGTCGCCTCTTTTCATCCATTTTGTTGGAGCCTCGCGCTGCCCTCCTACGTCACCAGCGGGGGCCGGGCACGCGCTCCCCGGCTCTTCCCTTCTCCTCCCTCCGCTGCTGCCCCGCTGCCCGGGCCACTGTTGCCAGGACCGTCGGGAGAGTCGGGTTGTCCCAAACACCGGCGCTGAGCAGCAACCACCGGGATCATTTAGGGCTCAAACTCGGATATTGCTCGCGGATTCGTCGCCGTGCAACGATGGTGACACATTTGAGGAGCGTTCAAGCGCAACCAGGTGAGACTTTTTCAGATACGTGCGGGAAAAGTCCGATATTTCCTTCGCCAAACGCCTTATCGCCACAAATAAGACTCTTAAAGCAGCTTCTAACTCAGCCTAAGCAAACTTTTTTTTTTTTGCAAGATATACGTTAATGTGCCTGTTCACAAATTGGTTTATCAGGCGTTGCTCACGTTTGGGGTTCTGTTGTAATCGGATTACACTCAGCAGTATTTAATCTTCCAGAAGTCACTGCAGCTTTCAGACTGTTTGCGGGATAGAACTGAAAACACGCAGCACAATACTGCGGGTTGTGAAGGACAAAAGCAACGCATCAACTACAAAAATTCCAGCTGAACAGTTTCTGTTCTGAACTGTTTAAAGTACTATATAAAACATGTTTATAGTTCGTCCACAAGTAAATACATTCTTAACCGGTTTATGGTGCATACTATTGACGCATTCTTAGAACTGTCTTATCATTCCTAGAACTAAAAAGCGTCTTAAAGTGCATTCTTAGAACTATCTTATCTTTTTGGTTGTAGGTGGAGACGTGGAAACAAGACTATTGTTCCTCAGAATTTGATATTGGATTTGTCTGAGTGTTAACCAACATAATTCCTAGATTAGAATATATAATTCAACATTTAGTGGGAAACAAATGACTTGATACCATCAGAATGTCTACTGTATTCAAAGGTCCTATATTCTACTTCCTGGATCTTCTTTGTTTTCAGGTAGTTTGTTGGTTTGTCCCATCTGAGCTGGGTTGGGTTTTTTCTTCAGTGTAATTGCGGACAGCTTGTCTAAATGGCTGACTGGTGTTTTCTTCCACGTCGTCCTCCCTCAGGTCCTTGTTGACGACAGTCTTTGGTCTGGCTCTTCCTCCACCAGCCTTTGAAGTCGGGCCAGGAGCCTGAGCTGCTCTCAGACCCAGACCCGCTCCTTCATCCTCACACCACCAGAAGCTTCTACGTAAACAGTTTCGCCGTCGTTGTGAGACGAGGCAAAGGAGTACCAGTGGGGGAGTTTACGAGGAAGGCCACGGAAATAATTTAGTCCTGTAAATATTTAGGATCCTTTACTGGACTTAAACATGGGGAACCAGTTAACAGAAATTGCTCCCAACACCCCCTTCCTGCCGGGTTTCCAGTCGTTGCACATAGTGGTAATCGGTTTGGACAGTGCTGGGAAAACCTCCCTCCTCTACAGACTGAAGCTGCAGGAATTCGTCAAGACGATTCCCACCAAAGGTTTCAATATGGAGCGGATTAAAATGTCCATGGGCAACTCCAAAACCAATGCCACCGCCTTCCAGGTGTGGGACGTTGGTGGTCAAGAAAAGCTCAGGCCGCTCTGGAAGTCTTACACGAGAAGAACCGATGGGCTGGTTTTCGTGGTTGATGCGGCCGAGCCGGAGCGCATGGAGGAGGCCAAGGTGGAGCTCCACCGGATCACTCGGCTGGCGGAGAACCAGGGGGTGCCCGTGCTGGTTTTGGCCAACAAGCAGGACCTGGACGGAGCATTGTCAGCTGCAGAGGTGATTGCTGATAAAGGATCGTTTTGCTGTTTGACATAAAACTAAGTCATTCCTGTTATCCGCCGGATCAAAGTGAATAAAAACACCTCTCCTCACTGCAGACACCACCCGAAACCTCAACCAGCAGCTTTCCCACCAGTCGAGCATGAATCATGCAAATGTTTTGTGTGGAAATGAAGCTAGTATTAAACCATTATAACACAGGCATGTATCTGCCTGTAACAAGTGAGAGAAATTAATTATGAAACTCTCCCCCCCAACACCAACACGTCATAGCAGAGTATGTTTTCACAAATTTCTCATTTGATTTCTCAATCGAAATGAAAATAATAATACTTAAAGGGCCAGACAGAGCTGAGCAGGTTGCACTGCAAATGTTTGCACTTTGATTTTCAGTTATTCTCACGATTTCCCTGCTCTGCTCACACCTTTTTGTGTCATAATCCCTTAAAAGGATTCATCTTTTCCTTAAATGAGTCTAATTTTGTCAAAGATTGTACAGTTTTGAATTGAAGTGTTGGTTGAGCTTTTAAATGTCTAAATTCAGCAGCGGCATGTGCGGTGATTGAATGATCTGCTCGACACTGACTGTTTTCTTCTGTGCTGTTCAGGTCGAGAAGGTGCTGAATCTTCATGAGCTCAGCTCCTCCACCATGCACCACGCACAGGGGTGCTCAGCTCTGGACGGCCAGGGCCTGCAGGCAGGCCTGGAGAAGCTGTATGAGATGATCCTGAAGAGGAAGAAGATGCACCGACAAAGCAAAAAGAAGAGATGAGGCTGAGGGGAGTCATCACATTGTGACTATCGGAACCGATCCTCATCTGAGGACCTCCTCTGCAGACACTTTTGGACCTAATGTTGGCAAAACCCGAAGCCCGGGATGTGAGGTCTTTGACCAACCTGTGGCTCTGAAGGGTGTGCCAAATTTTACACCTTCCTTTACCCCTGTAGACGTTTTGGCAGACCGGCTTCCTGTAGGATTGTTTCTGATCTGGAGCCTCCTCCTCTGATCTGGCCCGTAAAGCGAGCACAGCAGACGCTTGCCGGGGGAACAGCGGAGGGAAATCCTGTGCAATAAACGCAGAACTCTCATTGTAGTCACTCTGATATTGAAGGATATTTTGTACATTTGGCTTGTGTAAACCTTTCTCAAGTTCTGCCGTCACATAGTTACCGTCACTACATTGCATGTTCACCAGAGCCGGGGTATATCGAGGCGCCGCTTTAGTTGATCGAGATAAGATTTAGTGTTTATTTGAAGTTAGTTCTGCTAACGCTGATTGCCCAGTGTTTCTGGATCATTTAGAGACTGCGGACATGTGACTTATTCCACTCTCCACCAAAGTCGTTTATTTTTCTAGGCTGGGCGTAGACCGGGTTAGACAAAGCTCAAACAAGTTGATTTATGCTGTTTTTGTTTTTTTGTAAAATGTCAACATGTTTGAATAAATTATTGTTTTAAATTGTCGAAGGACATTGTCGTTATTTCTCGAGAAGGCCGCATATTTTTCAGTTAATTCTTTGGGGAGGTTCAGCGGGGGGGTGCTGGGTCCCACGTGATGTTTTTAGTAAAGAGCTTTTGAGTCGCGAATGTTCCCTAAACAGACAGATCCTTAAATCGGACTAGCAGACCTGCTGTGTAGGAATATTTGTTTCAGTGTTGGTATCACACGAGTTTCAGGTTTCACGTCCTCCGGCTTCATCAGTGGGTCATTCCATTATTCCTCCCACACGCCCATTTCCCTGCTCTTTAGTTCAGTCAACTACATCTCACTTCCAAATAACAGTATACAGTACTCACTAACCAGTTTCTGGTCGTGCCCTCCAGTTTGAAAGCAGAGTTAGGTCTCGGTGCGGCTCAGGTTTAGTCCGAAAGCAGTTTGGTTTCGGGACACGACTGGTCGTGATGCGATTCTGCTTATGCCTTTTAGCCTGCAGTTGCACAGCATTATGGATTTGTTGTGATGCTGGGTTGTGCCCAGAATGCCAAGAATCAAACAGGAGCTCTGGCCTTTCATGAATGTTTCAGAGAGAAATGAAAGTGTGGCTGTGAGGAAGGTGGACTTCAAAAATACTGACTCAACACAAAGAGATCAATAGCAGCGGGATACCACAGCGGGATATAGCAGGCTGGAGTCACTATTATAGTCTGATCTGATCCCCGAATGATGTTAAATTACAGAGTTGTGATAAATGTTTTATCTTGGAGACAGCGGTGTAGTCAGAGTGCCGAGCTCTGAGAGTCCAGTAGCCAGTTTAATTGAGTCCTTTTCTGTTGGGGTGTGACTTTCAGACTTCATTTTCTTGTTATGGTCTTGAATCTTATTACAAAATCAAAGTACTTGTGTACTTGTGAACTCTTGTGACTCCTACTACTAATGGCAGCCTGAGGAATTCAGACAATAAAGATCAGTCTCACAGGAATGTTAAATCCCTCCTACCCCCCCCCCCCCCCCACACACACACACACACACACACCTATTTAACTTGTCTGGGCCGTTCCCTGATACCAAGTGCTGGTAACCCCCCCCCCCCCTTCGCCCCTCTTGTTTGTCCTCTTTCACCTCGCTGTGATACCGATTTGCAGCTCTCCAGACAAGAGGCCACCTACAATGTTGTTTTACTACTTCCAGTAACAAGTTCAAGAGCTGTAACTGCCTTTTGATGCCAGCTCAGTTTTTAATTAAAAACAGGCCGGCTTTCCAGAGGGAGGACGGTGTTTTCAGCAGATCACCAAAAAGGTTGTGGAACACCGTTGGGAGATTTTGACGCCTCTTCCTTGGTGCATTCTTGGATAGCGAGGCTAAGATTACAGCCCAGCCCCCACTGATCAGTGTCCATCATGGACTAAAACCTGCATCCTAATTCCCGAGTACACTTGATACCAGGAACCATATGCCACCTGCCTCCTTCGCCCTTTCTCTCACGCCTTCTCAGGCTTTACCCTGGTAACGTTTTACTTCATGACAACATTTATTATGTCTCAAAATAGCCAGATGTGAGTCTGAACACCTGAGCCAGCCCACCTACAGCACAGCATCATTGGATTTAATCCAGACTTGATGTAATGGAAAATTCAAATGTAAGGTATTAATGTATTGGTGGTTTAAATGGTTATAGATGAGTGCTCCAGCCATTGTCCTGCACTGGTCTGTCAATCCATTTATGTTGATTGGAGGCTCCCCAGGCCATCGGCAGAAGGATTAATGATTCGGCACAAGGGAATGGTCCACCCTCCACTTCTTTCTCAGTGTTTTAGCAAGTGGCTACTGGTAATAATGATCAGTCTTAGTAGAACTACAACTCTCAGGAGTTTCAAGCTGTGTTTCATTATCTGAGGCTAAACGTCTCGGTGACCCTGGGCAAGATCAGCAGGCTTCACCTCAGGATCAGGATCAAGCCAAACCCCCAACAGATGTCCTGTTTTATCTTTCTGCCCGACTTTATTCCCCAGACAAATTTACTTGCCTGTCTTTGAAGCCCCACAACCATCATGTGGCTGCATCTGAATCTGTTTATCTTTATATCCAGATAAAGAGGATGGCTTGTTGCTTCTCGTCCTGCTCCCTCCTACGTTTTCTTCCAGGAGCAGCACAGTAATTGCAGAATGCTCTGTGGTTTCTCATGGGTATCCTTAGGTCTGTTGGTCCACTGGGCCTGGAAAGTTAGGGGGGGAAAAAAAGACTCATCATCCACAAACCATTTCAAATGAGATGTGGCTTCCGGGAAAAAAAAGATGAGTACCCAAAAGGATTTTACCACAAGCTGCCGAGTCAAACCATCAGAGGCAATCTGGCTTTTATCCTCCACACTCTCAGGGTTGTGTAGATACTAAACACACCGAGAAAAAGAAGTTGGCAAGAAAGTTCTGGTTTAAATTTAAGTTTGCCCCACATGTCGGGTTTGCATGGTCTCCCTCTGCCCATTGTGGGTTTTATCAGGATATTGAAGACTATAAGTGTGAGTGTGTGTGGACTGGGGACCTGTCCGGACAGTGACCCTGTCCAAAGTTTTTTGGACAAAAGATGGAATGACCAAGTATCTAACCCCCCACCCCCCCCCCACCCCCAACCCCCCACCCCACCCCTTATCCAACAACAGATAACTGTTGATAATAGCTGTTGCCATGGAAATTCAACCCATCATAGGTGAGAAAGACATCTGGTTTGAGTTAGAAATATATTTCGGGACAATTCGATACAATTATTTGTGACCTGAGGGACGAGGTGGATCATAAGAACTGTCAAAACATTCAGAGATCCACAGCACCTCACAGTGAGGTCACAGTCAAACACAAAAACTGTGTGTTTTATTGTGTATGAGGTCATAATGTAACCTTGATCCAACCCTACTGCCGAAAATATCCCACAGTCTTTGGATTAAATAAGTTCCAGCTGTGGCCAGTTGTGTGGGGACCTGAAGACGCTCCACATTTACTGGCAGCTTGCTGGAAAACAGCACGAAGTGCCTCAGAGCAGGATCACAACAGAAACACGTTATCTTCCCGATACGCGGGCAGACAGCGATCTGCAGTGACTTTTGAGTTTGTGCGTGATGGGGCGATCTGATGGTTCCATTTCCACGCTGACTTGTTGATAGCGTACTGCAGAGAAAAGTAATTACCTATATTTCCCACTGGAGCATCGTGACATTTCCATATCTAAGCCCAACGGTGAGGGCGGCCACAGCGAGCAGGAGGAGGAGAAAAATAGAGAATTTGTGTTTCCGAGTAGGATTTTCTCGACAATCCCTCCGAACAGCTGGAACTGAACTTGAATTATTCAGGAGTGTCAAATTTTTAACTACTATCTTGAAAAGGTTGGAGAAGTTAACTTGGCTCCAATCATTGCAATTATGATGTAAACGTAACAACATAAACAGGCTAACTCCCAGTTAACTTTCACTTGAAGTGGCCTAAACAGGCCAACCACAGAATGACTTCATCTTGAACCCTATTACACAACCCAGAACTATTAAGGTTTTAACCCATCCCTAAGGACTAGTTAGGAGCCACCGTGCGATTATGGGCCTTGCTCAAGGGCCCTCAGTGGTGATGATGAGAGGGTGGGGCTCAAACGTTGGCTTACACCCTCCCCACCCTGGGCTCCTACAAGTCGGGGGATTTAAAGCTTGCTTCTATAACTTCTGGGATACTTTCTGTATTTCTCTGTTCCTTCATACCAAACTGGATTTCATCCTGTTTACAAAAAAGGGTCTTCTAAAGTTGCTGTTCTCCAGAAAAATTCCTCTCTCTTATCCTTCTGATTCGACTTGTTGCCTGGTTTACAGGCTGGATACAGAAAAGTTTGAGCAGCACTATGAGAAAAATGCAAAGGATTTCAGCTATGTGACTCAGTTTAAAAGACAGTCCCACACCCTCAGGGAGGCAGGTAGCAGCATGTGTCACACATTCATGGGTCATTTGATTTACGAGCAACTTCAAATCATTTGTGAATCATTCCATTCATATGTATCTGGACATCTTTGCATAAAATAGCAGTAGAGTAGTGACAGACTCTTCCAGTCTGACTGCATTCCTCTTAAAGTAAAAGAAAACCATCCAGTGTCATTAGCTTAAGTGTTTTACTGTGGTTGCCATCTAGGTCAGATCACTGTTGGGGAAGAACACGGCTGGATTCATCAAGAAAGATAGAGAATACATTTAAATCTTTTCTAAAGAGAGCACAAATTAATTAAATGGTTTTCTGCAAGCTATATCCAGAACCCAAAAAGCAAGTTAGACATGCAAAATTAGCTCAATAAAGACAGCAATAGTAGCTGCCAGTTCCAAAATAAGGGCCTTTCGCTGTATATAGTGGTATATCTGGGTAAATGCTACCAGACACCCAATAATGGCTCACCTTAAGGAGTGTAGTGTAGTGTTTAATACTATTATGCTAATACTAACACCTTCCAACACACCAACAGGTCAGAGGACTACGATGGTCGTAGCTATGGGGCTTTACCTTTTCCCTCAAAACTATTTAAAGTCTGTAAAAATACATCAGAATATAAATGATGAACTGTGATATATAAAACAGTGTGGGTATTGTCTAAAAATGTATTTAAGCGTAGTCTTGTAACCTCATGCTGCCCTCAGAGCTCTCCTCTGAGGTCTCTCCTCTACCACATATTTACTCCAACGTCTGCGTCCAATCAGTGAATCACTGAACGCTGAGTCAGCAGCTGGCCTGAGGCCAGTCGTTTGGTGCACGTCTGCAGCTCCACGCCCACTTTAGCAGAACGCAGGTGACGAAAACAGGCCGGCCGCCAAAAGCCTCCAGGCCTGGCCTGGCCCACCGGTCATGCAGGTGAGCTGCTGATTTATGTTCGTCAGTTGTAAATAGTTGGATATCAGATTCTGTCACAGCGGCTCGTCGGTAAGAGATGGACACATCATCAGCTCATTGGAAAAGATGAAACGGTCCCTCCATCACGCTGTCCTTTTCTCCCCTCCAGCCCTCTGGGAAGAACACACAGACATGCTACGATTACCCAACAATCCACAGGAGAGCCGTCATGCACGAGGAGCAGGGCTGTGATATAGTCAGCTATTGGAGGATTAGGAGTGGGATTATGGTTAGATATTAAGGATGAATATGGATTATCTTTAATGGGTAGACCTGCTGTTGAATAAAAAAACAATTTAAGAGGGAAGACAGGTTCCAATTGCAGCCATCTGAGTCCTGTTTGGTGGATGGACTGCTGACCACTGAGATGCTGTTTGTACTCTTGAACGTGCGACAAAAATAAGAATTTTCCCCTCTAAGAAGAGGACAGTTAAGCTGTTCTTCACAATGTCTGCATGGGGCTGCTGGAGGGTTAAGATGTGAAGGCTTGGAAGCATCACCAACCAGATGTTGCATACGCTGACCGTGCAAACCCCACTTACACCGACTTCACACACCGTGCAAACCCCACTTACACCGACTTCACACATTCCTTTTGAGGATATCCAGTTGATGTTGATCATCCTCTATATTTGTTTTTCTTCTGAAGTCACTTTTAAATACGTGAGGTACTGTGAGAACTCGTGTCCTTTGAATCACCACTGTTGTGAAATGTGTTTCCTGCCACCATCCAATTCAAAGCCATGATTAACAAACATCACTAATGATTGTCACGATACAGGATTGTACTTTCAAATTACCTGTGATCAGTGGGGCGTTTAGCTTTAGACGATTGAATAGCGATGTTTTTATCCTCATGTAACATAATCCAACAGGTTCACAAAAAATTTGGGAATTTCTTGAGGACAAAGTAAGCTAGAAGAACTTAACTTTCTGGAGTTGGACTATGGGTGGACTCCAGAACTGCCTCATTTCTGTTCAGCAGCTGTTGTCAACATTTTTAAACTTTTAAATAAACAGATTTGGATTTTTTTTATTTACTAAACACTAATTTACACTGTGGTCTTATAATGCAATTACAGGCGCTACACAGTTTTGCTTATCGATGGGTTTGACAGGGAGTTTGTGTGTGTGTGTGTGTGTGTGTGTGTGTGTGTGTGTGTGTTTGTCTGTAGGTCTATTCTTCTAAAAATGGCTAATGGAAAAAAGGACATAAAACCACACCATTTGTCATTCAGATGCAACACACACATATACACCCACACACACTCAAATACTGTAAATGTTATGGATTTTGCATGAGCTGGACTAGAATGATTAATCTACCGCTAAATCTGAGTCAGAGGCAGCAGGGGAGCATTCAGAGTCCAGTATTATTTCATACACATAAAAACTGACTTATTTGTAGATGTCATCCTGTTGAATGATCGTTCATTTGTGAACATTATTCAGCACACACGTCACTTAGTGTTAACATTAATAGGCATTTTAAACGATTACTCAAATTTCTTCTTTCTTTTTCTTGACTGCTCTACCCATGGTGAGGATCCCAGGGGCAAAGGTAGGCTACACCCCTAAATGGGAGGCCAGCTCATTTGGGGTTCAGTGCCTTGCTTAAGGGTATTTGAAAAATTTTGGATGAAAAAATTATATTTTTAAATGGGTTTTTCTAATAAAAGTGAGATAAGATTGTGTAGGCTTAGCACATGATAGCATCTGTGCTAGCAGCATGAAGACATAGTGAACATGTTTTCATAATATCACACATGACAAAACCTAAAATACCACATGGACATAATTTCTTAATGGAAAATATTGGTGTTTTGGCATCCTTCTTTGATGTTTGATATGTCTCTCACTTCTGTCCACAAACATATATGCAACAATAACAACCTAATGTTCTTGCAACAGTTTGGCAATAAACTTGCTCTTTGACAGGATTCAGCTGGTAGATTCCATGAAAATTATCCCCAGATGTGATAAGAGGAGCTGAAAATCATCTGAATGCACGGATGAGTCATCGCTGGCGTAGCTAACACGCTAATGTCACCAAAGGTTGGCTAATACCTGACAGATGTATACACATCTGCACCGCTGATGCCACTATGTTCAGCTTCCGTCTGACAGATGTTGTCGAGTCACGTGTGTTTACATCAGTGCTCGCTGTCAGGATCCTGAACCCAGTCCATCCCCGCAGACCTGGGCAGCCTGAGTGTTATTGACGAGCACGCCCGTGCGTCCCGTAGGAGGTGCGGGGAGAGACTCAGGTATTTGGGGAATGCAGCACAGTTGGTGTTCTGTCTGCATAACTCGGACCCTTTCATCCCTCCCTGAAATACTCCGTCTGGATTTATGTTCGTGTGGAGCGTCTGTGTTGCATTTACGTCGAAGGATGCAAAAACAGGTTTCGTTTAAGACTTCTCGAGATGCAAAGAAACAACAGCCATTTTCTGTTTATCACTGCTTATTCCTAATGGGGGGGGGGGGTCTTTTGCCCTCCCAATACTGGAGAACCCAAGGGAGTCCCAGAGTCATGAGGCGAACATGCAAACTCCACAGTAAAAACCTGAGATGGAATCAAACCCAGAACCTCTGTGCTGTCGCTGATTAAATGTGGACATTCTCCATAAAATAATAAAACTCGCATTAGAGCACATCTGGAAGTGAAACTTCATCTGACTGGATTGTTTGAGTTTTGGAGATATGTGCCTGATTCCACACATCAAATCCCCAGGACACAAACTGCATAATCTTACTTCAGTACTTCTCAATCATAAAGTATCACAAACAGAATATGGACATGAAGCAAAAGCCAAAAGGACTCCCAGCTGGACGTTCACGTGGACATCTGTGGACATCTTTCAAATGTTCTGTCTGGCATGTTTCCACACACGTGCAGGCAGACTGGAGATCACAAACACAATAAATATGGTGGACGTCCACACAGAGCTCAGACAGGCGTGGAATTCCTTGCAGCTGCATTGTCCTGAAGCTGTCCGGGACGATGAGTGTCAGCCAACTCCCTCCTGTATGATCCCGCCTGTGCAGAAGCTGCGTCTCATTAAAACCACCATTAAATCATGAATAAGTCAGAATCCAGAACAGCAGCAGGACTCCAAGCAGGTGCCAATGTGGTGCTCTGGGTCACTTAGTGAACCAGACTGGATTCTCCACAACAGGATGGAGAATCTCAGGAAATTCTACTTTCCAAGTTTTAGAATGAGCAGTTTATAGTTTGGTACACACAGATATGTAAACATGTGGTGTGTGTGTGTGTGTGTGTGTGTGTGTGTGTGTGTGTGTGTGTGTGTGTGTGTCCATGTGCTATTTATCTTCAACAAAAGCTGATGTAATGTGTGTACTTTGCAAACAGCAGATGACGTTACAGTCATCTGCTGTTTACAGTGTGTTTACGTGAAATGTTAAGCATAAATCAATAAGCGCACAGAAGTGCACACACACGTGCATACACAAAAATACATGTAGTACTGGACATGTGAGAACAGTAGTTAAATGTCTGCACACATTACCACAGATGCTGGTCACACACACACACACACGCACACACACACACACACACACACACACACACACACACACACACACACACACACACACAGTAATAAAATTTGCTCTATTTTAAATGAAGTTTTCACTCAGATTTGTTATCTGATCCGGTTTCTTCTCAGTAAAGTCTTGAATGTGATATTGTCAAGGACTTGTCATCAACTTGAAGGCCTTATTTTCTGAATTTCCTGTACTGTGGGTCAGGCTGAAGGTTTTTTCCCTCCCTCAGGCAAAAGATACAATAAATTCTTGTTACCGGTGCCAGTATCTCAGATTTCAAATGGAATGCTATCCAGTCCACATGCACGTGTGCCCTGACTATACAGTTTACTGTTGCCTCCCTGTCTTGATGATGTCAGTGTTTGCCAGGGCGGTTCTGAAGAGTAGGTGCGTCTACATGCATATCTAAATCAAACCACACCGGTTGACCTTTTACATCACACCAATAATACTTGGACATACTGGCTCACTACTGGTTGCTGTTTGTAAAGCTTCTGCTTCCAAAGCCATGGGAATATAAGCGAAATGTAACACATACACAGATCGCATAGCCCACATGCCCTCGTAAGTCGACCCACAACCTACCTATAGTCCTATATTTGGACTACTCTGGGCCAATTCTAGTCAAGCTACAGCGTCCACATGCATTTCATTTTCTTGTGTGCATGTAAATGCGCTCAGTGTTTTAATGGCGTGCCTGGCAAAGTCTCTGTGTGTTAACAAGCTGGGTTAATTATAACAATCTGTTACTGAGACTTTGATCTATAACTAACTCATGAAGGTGTGGGTTAATCAAACATCTGTTGTGCAAGTGTTGAAGTAATAAATGTTGCCTTTGATTTAGGCGGATGGATATAAAAGAATGTTAGGATGCGTGGTTAGGTCGTATATAGGTCAATAAATTGAAGTTGTAGATTTAAAATGTGTTCTATATAAATTTCTCTAGTTTATCCATGATATCTCATGCACACAGAAATACTCAAAATAACACGAGATTCTTCTGTGTCTGCGTTTCTCCTTCTTCAAAAGAACAGTGACAGTTTGTCTAGAGGCCTTAATCTGAAAGGAGCACAAATGTCTCATCGTCTGCCGCCGGACCTGCAGGCTGCTCTGACCTTGCAAGAAACCAGCACATGCCAAGAGTGCCTGCTCAAAACATTCAGGTTTTTATCAGTAAATGTAGATAAAGGCTCCTGTTTTCTTTGGGGGCCGTTTTGCCGTTAAATGACACATTGTGGTTCAGCTAATTAGTGAGATTTCCTCTAACAAAACAGACAAAAGATTTGTTGGCTGGGTTCATCCTCTGTGACCTCTGACCCTACTAAATCACACCCTGGCCTCATCACCAAGTGACACAAACTGTGCGTCCTTTTTTCCGCCGTGGCAGACGTGTCCGCTGGACACACTCTCAATCCCACAGGTCGTAAAGCAAGGACCCCGGTGCCATAGTCTACTCTGAGGTCCCGGCACCTTTTGTCCTCTCCTGCCCTTCAGCCCCCACCCTCCACTCTGACTCAGTCCTCTGTTGTTGTTGCAGTTAGACGTTTAATGAGGGAGCTGCTACTCAACGCGGGCAGTGGACCTCAGAGCTCCACTGGTCAGACTGGAATTGCAGTCAGTTTGGGCTTCTCTGATTAAGCAAGCTAATGTCATGTGACCTTTCAGGAAGAAAACAGTGCGACGTTGCTAACAGGGTTACAGGAAACTGTTTCTCAATATCCAGTCTCAGTGGAATGGCCACTGGGCAGAGGACTCCTCTGAAATGCGTGGAAACGCCAATGTGGAGGAGGAGCGTTTTTGTTGTAAGATGCCAGATAAAATCAGACACCACAACCTCTCCAACTTGAAAAACAGTTCCTGCTCAGTGCTGCTGTACCATCAGTGTATTGCATAACCAAAATAGCTTGGAACTATAAAGTGATAAAAAAAAACGTCTTGAAAGAGCTTCAGAACATCTGTGGTGAAGAAAACAAGGCAATTGATACAATTCTATGATGAAAAATACAAAATATCCAGAACTAAATACGAGAAAAGCATTTTCCCGGCAGCTGAGCAGCTCCGGCAACTTCTTGGAAAAGCTGACAAAGGAAAAAAAAAAATCCCCATTTCTTATGATAAAATTCCATTTCAAGGGCAGTCGCTTCAGATGAGCTCTTTTAAGCTCAGTTGCTTCCAGAAATGTGAGATGTGTATCGGTTAGAGCGGGAGTGGGCAGCTCTGACCGTGTTACATTAGCTCAAACTGGGAGAGATGGCAAGGTTTGAAACTGATAAAGAAACTGATTTCAAGGCAAACAAGACGATCTGTGTTTACCCTCAGACCCAGAGTATTTAGTCCTCAGTTCAGAGGAGAGTTCAGCCCACTCCAGTTATATTTATTCTAGACCCTTTTTCTTTTGTTCTCTATGATAACAGGATCCTTCATGTCTCTGTCTGATCTCCTGACTTGATCCATTCTGCTCCAGAACCAAACACAGCTTTAGGATAACTATATGTTTACACTCACAGGCCTGCTATTTATGGATTTAAACCTCGGAACCTCAGAGCTACAGTAAAAAAAAAAAAAAAGACAGAAAATTATTCTTTACAATCTTTACTTGGTTCATCTAAATTGTCCGGAATGTTTAAACCGCAGTGGGAAATAACTGGTACTGTATCAGTCCAGCTAAGCATGTTGGTCCAAATCAAAAACATAAAGACCAGAAACCACTGAAATGACATTAGATTGAATCCCTGGTTTCACCTAAAGTGGATGGGCCAGCACAGCAACATACTCTGAAACACTGACCTAGAGGTCAAACAGCACAAAGACAATAACAACAAGACAATAGTCACACCTACCTGTTAAATAATGGTTTAGCCAGTGAGGAAATACATCAACCAAGAAAGAACTGGTTATTAAAGGAATAAATGAGGCTTCACCAGCTTGCAAGACTGACAGGTGCGATGTGCTTTGATGTGTGTGGGATCTTTAGGGGTTTCTAACCCTGACCTTAACTCTCTCGCAGACAAGCTTTTACAGACTCAAAAAGCCGAAATGTTGCTGTAGCGAGAGCAGCGGTCTGTTGAGACAGAAGTCTGCCTGGATCTGTGATTTACAGAGACTCCATTGTGTTTTGTGGCTTCGGTAATCATCTGCTTTTTCAGCGTGTAACTACAGGTTGTCTTTGTGCAGAGAGTCCAGAAAATGATAGAGTGGAGCTGAGTGACACGCTGGCAGCCACACGCTGGACTGAGCGCCGCACAATCCCTGCTGGACCTGGAACAGAAACGCCTCACAGAAGAGACAAATGAGACAACGCTGCACAGTCTCCTCAATACGCACCCTCAGACCCACTCCTATCTTTGTGAGGATTTTTATAGACATAATGCATTCCCCAGCTCTTTACCCAAACCTCTTCAACTGACCCCCTAACCCTGACCTAAAATCCGTGTTAGAGGCCCGTGTTACACCGTCCTGGTGCTGGAGAGACAAGACAGCTGCTGCAGGTGAACTGGTGCTTCTCAGAGCTCCTCCAAAAAACAGATTTTATGCAGGACCATCACTTTTACGAACCACTGTGGAGGTTTTCAGCGTGTGTGAACAGAGATGGCCAAATTTAATACACAAGTCACTACAGGAGTTTAAGCAAAATAAAATGGGATGCCACAAGAGGAATGGGAGAGATGAGACCAGTCTGGACTCATATTCCTGTCCTCAAATCTCCAGGTGGAAGACAGGTCTATGATCAGTCACGTTCAACCACAGTGACTGATGAGGACTAATAAAGCGTTTAGATCAATCAAAGACACCAAAATATAGATCACTACAACCAACTGGATCAACATTAACCCAACATCTATTTTGATACGGACCAATGAAAGGAGAGGAACTGCTGAAGTTAAACTACCTGCATTTAATAACGTATTCCCAAAATCCACCGGTGCAACATGTGAGAATACACAAGACGTTCATTATTAAAGGCCTTCAGAATCCTGGTGGATTTCAACTGGATTCAGATCTCTGCTGAGCTCTACAATTACCACTAATAAGCAGATCTCCCCAGGAAAGCCTTCAAATGTGATGTCAACACGTCTCTATCAATCGACGTCGCACATAATTGTCAGTGACAGCTCACAGATGTGCACACACAGCCACACACACACAGACACACACGCACGCGTGCGCGCACCCTACATGCAGCTTGATGTGTAAATGTCCAGTTGTCAATGAAAAGTCACGTGCTCCTGAGTCCAGCACGCTTTCATGAAGCTGTAATGAAGCTGTATTCCACGTTCACTCCAAATGAGTGATCGTGTGAATTTTCTGCCCATAACTGCTGGGAGACGCGATGGCTCTGGCGTTCAATCATTCATGAGCGTGATAAAAGCGCTGAGCCGAGAAATCTGCTCAGCAACAGCCAACTCAAGAAGTTCTGCTCCCTGCGCACTTGAATCCTGAATCGTTCACTTGTGTTGTTTACTCGGGTAACCCAAAACAGAAATGATTCACTGCCCGAATAAGATGTTTCTCACAGTATGATCATCACGTTTGTGGGGCACTTTAATTGTAACGCTGCAAATAAACTGGCATTAAAAAGGACGTGGCACTGAACTGGGCTGCTGCTAAAGCTTTATTTTACACTGTTTATCTGCCAATTTAGGCTCTTTTCTGTTTGTATTGGTGTTATTTGTATTAACACTATTGGTATTAACATAGCAACTGCTTCGACCTGCGCCACAGCTAACGGTGAGAGTGTGCAGATGTGGAAGTTCTGTGCAGAGTTTTGCTCAGACTACAGGGTCATGTGTCTGGTTTTTCCCCTATTGGCTCAGTATCCGTCTGGTTTGTGCATCAGCAGAGTGGAAAATGAGCATTCGTGGTGCAAACAGTCGAGACATCATTGACAAACCCACTCTTGATTTGAACGGCAGATAAGTACCAGTAAAGCCGGAGAGACAGACTGAAATATGATACATCTAAAATTAAATACAACGGCTACATTCTATGGACTTTGCAGATTGTAAAGCCCTCTGAGGAAAACACCGTTTTGTGATTTAAAAAAAATAAAAATTGACTTGATTTGAATTAAGCTGATTTGTAAAATTAGCAGAACATGCATTTAGCAGAATAGAAGCAGGTTTGCCATCAGGCTCTGCATCATTGTATTCATCCCCTGATAATAGTCTGCCTATAAGAGGGAATGAATAGTAGACCCCCCTCCCCCCACCGGGATAGAAGAAACAGAGCCCACAGGAAGGTGGTGGGAGGCACGGAGCAGCATAGACCAAAACACAGTAGCAGCATAAAGCAGTCAGGGGTGACTAGGTAAAGGGGGAATTAAACATCAGCCCTGGTCAGGGGAGAAACGCATGTGACAGATCAGCTGATAGGAATCGCGTGCGCCAAGTTGTCTCCTTGGATGAGCTCCTCCGGCTTCACATTTGTAAAAGTTGCACCTGAGCTGCAACACTTTCCCTCTCAACAGCCCCCGCTTTGACTCTGTCACTACAAAACCTCCTTTGTTTGACACACCTGGAGGACACACACACACACACACACACACACGCACGCACACACACGCACGCGCGCACACACACACACACACATGAACAATCCTCCATTGTAGTCAAATTTCCAGAGGTATTTATGCTGATAAATGACATGTTATTAGCGAGTGTGGTTGTTCGGTTGCCTTGCAGCCTCTGCTGTGTGTTTCCAATTTGGAAGTTGATCACATTTTTATGACCATGTAGCAACTGATAAAAAAAACAGGTAAAACTGACCTTTAAGGCAAATGTATATCTAATTAAACAGTGGAAGAAAGTAAACAGTGTTGCTTTGATTTGCAATGTCTTACTTTTCAGTCCGCCCTCATACAGATGCTGAGAGCTGCGGCACACATGGCCGTTGCCTTCTTGCTCCTAGTTTACTCCATAATCATTGCAACACAGAGGATTCAAACCATTTTTGCATTTGTTACTGATGTTAGTCATAAATTAACTAAAAATATCAGCTGTTATTCTCAACTTAGCGGTAACAGACGCTAAAGAATATGGAAGAACCCGCAGGAAGAGCCACAAATGAGGGGTTCAAGGTCCAACAAGGGACAAACATGCACAGGATAAATCGTCATGAAAGTCCGATTCAATTCTTCACTTCTTCCAACTCGGAGACCAACTTGTTGACTTAACCTCATTCAACTCAGAGTCAGCCGGCAACGCTTTTACTGAGTCAACGTGTGAATGTTGTGTCACCTTAATCCAGGAAACCTGGCTGGAAAACGGTGTCACCCCTGGATTTATTGGATCAGGGCTGAACACAAAACCATCCACACAAAGCAGTGGCCTGAGGCAACGAAGGCTAATCTTAGCGCTAAGCTTCTGCTAGCAGCGCCTGATTTAAATGTGGTGATGTGTCACTCTTTAGTAGCAGGATCCATTAGAGAGATTCTCAGGCACGTCACATTGACACACATTGGCTTTTCCTGATCCTTGGTTCTTCCTGGGCATCAATCACCATGCAGTCACGCACAGAACAGAAGCAAAAGCTCATCATTTTAAAGTCTTTTTCACGAAACTGTGACAGGAAGAAGAGGAAGAGGGGAGCGAAAAATAGCTAATACGCTCCAGCAATTAGCAGGAGGAAATGATGGGGGGGCAAGAGAGGAAAAGCGTGGAGAGGAGGGGGAATTCAAATGCAGTGATCATGGGGACCAAAGAGCAGGCAAAATCTGAAGGCAGATGGGAGGGAATGAGACAGATGAGATAAAGTGTGAGAGGGAAGAGAGATGGAGGGATGCAAGACTATTTTTGGAGGTGATAAAGGCAGAGAACGATTGAGGGAGATTGGCCCGATACGACCCATGAGAACAGCACAGAGGGGGCGAATGGGAAAGAGTATTTGACATAGAAATGAAAAACGGACAAGGTTGACTGATCAGTACTGCGTCGGCATGACAACGTGTCGTGTAGACATTTAAAACACGAAATCTCAACATAGTAAGATGGTTTTAGAAGGCTGGGCTACATTAACTCAGCAGCACTCAAACACACAAAATCTCTACAGAACAACTGCGTCAGGAGGGGGGTGACGCGCTGCCCCCGGTCACATGATCACACGTGCAACTGTTATCAGATTGGATGAATGTACAAATTGTGGATTTGACATGAACATAAACACTGGAGCACAAATGTTAAACTAAAACACATCCTCTCCTCCCACATTGCTGCTTTCTTTAAGCCCCTTCAGGATATCTGCTAATGTCGATCTTCACCCAGCGTATAACTATGGAGGTTTCCAGTCTTATAGTCAAGTTCTGCACAGACATCATGAAGATCTATTGGAGTGATGGATTGTTGATAGTACTCACAAAAACAGTCTTTAGAAAGAGTCTACGTGTGGTCAAACAGGACAAAACCACCAAAAATAGTCATTTCCCTTAAGTGCTTAGACTAATGGAAGGTCAGCCGTCTTGCCCCTGTGATTAGACCCCAACGAGGCTCCAGTGCAGCTGGATAATAATTGGGTGTAATCAGACTGTTTGCCTGTACAAGTGTGAGTTCCTGTGAACGTCAGCCGGCTGCTGTCAGAGCTTTGGTGGAGCAGATCACAGCCAGAGGAAGAGGGAAAAAAGTGTGACTGAACGGACCATAATCATCTATCAAAAATGTGAAGACAGCACAGGAAAGCGATTATCCGTTTTATCTAGCATGTTATTTTAGTGCTGCACGGACTAAATAAACTGGGGCTGACAGGAGTCCAAAGAAAACAAAGGAAGGTTTCCCAAAGTGCAGCAATTTGTCTGATTTCTGGTGGAAATCCCTAAACTGTAGTTAACAGAAACAGACACAGGAAAAGTACAATCAGAGAGGCTCATGGGAAACGCACCGAGCAGGCGCTCTCTAACCGGATCATGATGTCATCAGTGTAATGGGTGCATGTCAGTTTGGGTTTCGTTTCAGCCCATCATGCTAATTTATGAGAACATGAGGGAGAAAAAAACATTTCAGTAGCATTTTGTCACAATCTGGTGCGATATTAGGCTGCTTTTGAAAACATTAGTCCCTTTTCTCACCAGGAACTTTTAGCATTTATCCAGATTTTGGGCAGAGCTTATGATGAAGTCCCCCCCCGGCAGTGTGCTGCTGAAAGGAAGAAATTCAGAAGGACAAAGAGTTGGTGACTCTTGGTGGAAGAATGGCTGACAAGCTGGTGGATCTATCTAACACACTCCTGAAGTCGGTGTGGACCCAGCTGAGCCTCAGTGCTGCAGCAGTGTTGGGCTGAGACAGAGACGCGGGGGTCAAATATACGCCACTAGTCTTCCCACACACACCTATGTGTGCACGCTCACACGTGCAGGAGAACGGCAGACAGGTTTTCTTATTAATGCGGGATGTCTCTGGAATTCTCTGGAGTCCTGTTTTTCTTTCAAACGCACCCCTCCCGATGCACCCCTGACCCTCAGACCTTCTGTTCATCCTCTTTGTGATGCACCGTTTGTGCTGCAGCTTCAGGTCCACACACACACACACACAGCACCCCCCCATCAGCCTGACCTTTCCTTTCAGAGGTCCCCTTGAACTTTCATCACCATATGTCTCCCACTTCCTGTCCCGTCTCGTCCCCGACGGTGTTACGCGTGCCAAAGGTTCTGGTTAAGACTCCGTTGTCTCATCATGCTAATGGATTTTTCAGCATGGCTCTCTCTGTAATGTGTTTTGAGAAGGTAAATGTATGAAATATGATAAAAGCTGGATCGTGGGTCATATAAATGCAGCACGCAGCTTATTATCAGTGTTGTTATTGCCAACCAGCTTTTAACCAGCACATAACCAGTCTAAATGTAGCATCTGATGTGTGAAACTCATGTTGAGTCCTTTCTAAAGCCACTGAAGGCTGGGATTTAGTTAGCCATAGTGAATCCAACCACTAGAGGTAGTGACAGCTGCTCCTGAATAAGCTTTTAACCAGACAAGTTCCAAACATCTGGCACTTGTAAATGGAGGAAAGAACATGTGTTTGGCAGACAAGATCAGATGCAACACAAGCTGCTGGGTGGCTTTAGAAAGTTAGAAGTGAGACATTTTTTGAATATATTTGGACTTAAAATGATCATTTAAGCTCATTCAAAAAGAACTGGAGATCAGTCGGCCTTATTCTTTCTTGGTTATGGGAAATAATGAACCATTTTATCGGGGTTCAGCTCACATCTGTGCAAACCTGATTGTGATGATCGGCAATTAAACGTAAAGTAATAATGATTAAATGTCACTATTCAGGTCTGGCTGAATTGTTGTTTGTCTGGACGCAAACAAACAAATGAAATAAAAAGGACAAATGAAAAGGTTCATATCAAGAGATACTGCGTATGTATGTCAGAACCCAGAACCTACAACTATTTTTAATCTATGGCAGAAATTTTATTTTGATGAGGTGAATGACAAAGAAAATTTTTCTTTCTTGTTCGACTGGTCCGAGCAGTTCAATGACCGGCCATACCCGCTAAGGTCACGTCATTACAAGAATGTGTGTATGCGCTCATTAATCCCATTGAATTAAACTACTTAGACAACCACATAACACCCGACTTTGTTGACTACACAACCAGTCAGCTCTTGAAAAAGACGCCAGTGGCTCCAGATGTTTTTTGCTTTCAAACCAATACATTTTGGCTTCCCACAACTCCCAACATCTCCATTCCTCATTCATAGTACACATTTCTTCTTATATTGGAGCCTTTAAATTTTATCTTCTTTTTTAATCCACATACCCTGCAACACAGTTGCTGAAACGTGTTTTGTCTTTCGTGCCAGAATTTAGCCGGTGGCCATGTTTTTGGTCCCAGAGAGCAGGACAGGACATGCCGTGGAAGACAAACATGAAGTGTCTGCATGTTCCTGTGTTGACAGGACAGGTTGGTGAGAACACGTGACCAGCAGAACAGGGTACAGTAGGCGTGGGAGGCTCGGGGATGTCGTGCAGCATTATCATCGGGTTGGTGAACACACACCCGTGAAGAGTCAAGTCCTGCTCTTGCACCACACACAGGATATAGCAGACTTGTGACGAGCACAAAAGCTGCTCACAGGTTCCCACAGGCAGCCAAATGCTTGTACTGGGATGACTGGTAAAAGGTTGCACTGATGTAATTTAACAAAAAATAGATTAGAAACTGACAACAGTTAATCAATCAATCTTTATTTATATAGCGTCTTTTACAATAAAAATTGTTTCAAGGCACTTTCCAGAATCCCAGGGCCTGACCCCAGACAAGCAACAGTGACAAGGAAAAACTTCCCTTTAACAGGAAGAAACCTGGAGCAGGACCAGGCTCATGTAAGGGGACCCTCTTGCTGATGGGGGGCTGGGTAGAGAGAGGAGAGGAGGGAGGACAGGTAGATGATAGAATGGAGAGGAGAGGAGAGGAGAGGAGAGGAGAGGAGAGGAGAGGAGAGGAGAGGAGAGGAGAGGAGAGATAGAGATCAGGGAAATACATTAATTATATTAATTATAATAAACTGCCGGTAGAGTTGAGGGGGTCAGCGGGGTCGGAGGTCAGTAGGTCAGCATACAGCTATGAAGGCGGCGATACCCGTAGATGAGTGTGAACAGTGTCACATGCACAGACTTTTTTCTCTTTTTCCACACAATAACTCAATTATTTTTTACATGTGCCCTCTTTGTATAATCTTGGGTCTAAATTAGGGCTTTTTGCTTTTTTCCAGATAATAATTAATAATGATTTTTTCCAAGCCTTGCATCACAAACATACCAAAACTCTTTCACTCGCCCTCTGACGTTCCTTCTCTGGGAATCAGCTTCTTGACTGGTTTCCAGTGTGAAACCTGCTTCGCTCTGGTTTCTACCACCAGCTTTCATGTGATTTCATCCTTCAGCAGTGGGAACAAGCCACAGGCTGGGCCCTTCGTTGCATGGAAGATAATATATCTGAGCTATGCTGTCAAATGATGGCACGGAGCTGATTAGTTTAGCAGATGTTGCCGTGCGCAACCCGAAGTTGCTGCAAGGAGACAATGGGAAGACGAAAACAGAGAGCCGGACACGTGAACTCGCACGCAGGAAAAAAACAATGAATCATGAGGAATTCCTTTTCGGCCTCATCTCCTGAAGCAGCTGCCTGCCAAAATGGCAAACAATGCAGCACATGCACACACACACACACACACACAACCAGCATGTAAACAAGGACTTGTTGACAAGTATATGTGAGCTCTTATCATTTACAGGCTTTAGCGTGTTTGTGCATGTGTTTGTGCATGTGTTCCTGCTCCCATTGTTTCACAAGCTATTTTTAGCTCAGATGACCAAGTGACAGTGTTTGTGTGTTGTGGGTGGACCTCAGTCAGGCAACAACTGACCGAAAAGCTAAATCTGGAATGTCATCATTTATCACTGTTGAACATTGTTTTGTGATCTCGGGTCGGTTTTCTCAAACACTTCTTTATGAAGTGCTGAGCTCTCTCATTTACTCAGTTTGACAACATTCCAAACAACCCAAACTCATGTGTTGTTCTCTTTTATCAGAGCATTCATGGTGTTGCTACTTTGAGAAAATGTACGTCAGTGAAAAGGACACTAAAACAGAAAAGCAACTTAATTCTAATTTTGAAGAAGAATTTCATACAAAACCAGTATCGCTTCTTCTGCCACCCCTCTCCCCTTCTGTATTCATCTACAGGTATCGCCGCCTTCATAAGCTGTATACTGACCTACTGACCTCTGACCCCGCTGACCCACCCAAGCCGACTCTACCAGCAGCTTATTTTAATTAATATAATGTATTTCTATGTTCTACCTCTCCTCTCCTCTCCTCTCCTCTCCTCTCCTCTCCTCTCCTCTCCTCTCCTCTCCTCTCCTCTCCTCTCCTCCCTCTCTACCAAGCTCCCCCATCAGCAGGAGGGTCCCCCTACATGAGCCTGGTCCTGCTCAAGGTTTCTTCCTGTTAAAGGGGAGTTTTTCCTTGCCACTGTTGCTTGTCTGGGGTCAGGCCCTGGGATTCTGGAAAGCACCTTGAAACAATTTTGATTGTAGCAGATGCTATATAAATAAAGATTGATTGACTGATTGACTGACTGATTGATTGATTGATTGATTGATTGATTGATTGATTGATTGATTGATTGATTGATTGATTGATTGATTGATTGATTGATTGATTGATTGAAAAGTGACACATTTTACAGCGTGTACTGGGAGACCGATACTGTTCAGCTACAACACTGGAAACAACAAATCAATCTTTGAACAGTTTTTGGTTACTGCTTATCTCTCATGTAATAATTGTGTTGTGTAATGTATACACAATAATACAGTGTTTAGATAAATTTACTATTAATATTCCTATTTATTTGTACCTTGTATCTATACAGAGTGAACATTTCAAATGTTTTCCTTCTGTTGAAGTTTTTATTTATAATGTTTCCTTAATTTGTTATATTCCTGCTTTGAATGAAACATTACACATGTAACATAAATTCATATGATGTATATATATTTTATGGCTTTATATATTTAATAGTTTTTAAACTTCTGAATACCTGAATTTCCTTCAGAATAAGTATAATAATAAGTTTTCCATGTCTAGATTGTGCCTTGTGTGTTTCTGCTACTTTAGACTCCAACATGCAGGAGGTGGCAAAAGTTACCACCAAGAACAAGTTAAACTCACAAGTTATCACGGCTGAGGGAAAACATGGTTTATTATTTGTGATGGTGCAAAGAAGAAGAAAATCTGTGTAATACAAGGTCATTTATAAAGGTTCTCTAGTGTGTGAGGAGAAAGACTCCTTGGTTGAGATTACGGTAAAATATCCATGGCAGTCGGGTCAGACCACCCATTGAGGTGTGTGATGGTTGTGAGTGGATGTGGTCTGGAGAGACAACCTGAGGTCCAGAAGCTGCTCTGAGCGTATCACACAGACACACACACACACACACACACACGATCCTCAGAAACATTATAATCACGATGCTGAACTTCATGCTCCCTGACTCAGAGCTTTGCCTGCAAGACTCATCCTCCCTTCTCCTCCTTTTCCTGTCCTGAAAACTCAAGTATAACACACGATCCCGTTGCCAGCGAAGGGACTAAATCTATTTAGAAACTTGATCTGTGAAGGACATCACTGTCTGGAGATATTCTGGGCTACATGAATGTAAATAGTAGCTGTAGACAGCGCGAGTCCTGTCCTCATGAGTAGATTTTAACATCCATCAATGCAAAATTTCATCAAGTCCACATTAAACCGAGCAGACAGATTTTAAAAAAAGGCTTAATGTTTGTATATTTACACAGTATCTTTGTGTAGTAATAGTGTTCAAGGTTGAGGGAGGAATAAAACTAAATAATTTGCAATATTTTTCCCCTTTTTCCTTTTGTGAAACTGAATATTGTGGATGCAGTTTGGGGCTTAGTGAGGAAAAAAACTATATAGACTCAGACATATCAGGGTTTTATTTGTTCTGGTGTGAATTAAAATATTTGATTGAAGGGTAGATAGTGTGTGAGTGTGTGTGTGTGTGGGGGGGGGGGGGGGGGGGGCATCATGATCCAAAAGCTCTATCCCTCTGTGTATGATGTCACTGACAAACATTTGAACACAGACGAAGGTGAAGTGACCTTTCTGAGTTTATCATCATCTGTCCTTTCCTGTCTTCTGAGATTCCGCACTTTCCTAACACGCCAACCTCTTTAATCACTCACGGATTTCTTTTAATTACTCTCCAACCATCCTTCCATCTGTGCAGGTCTCTACCCTCTTCCTGTGATGTCACTGTTTTTAGACAGAGGGGCCGGATCAGTGATTGGGTTAAATTTATGCCGTCGTGGGGAGAAACGATCAGATATTCCAATTAACCCCTGGACGGCTGGAAGGCGAGCCTGCAGAACTGCAATATCTGTATTACTTGAAAGTATGAGAACTGTTTGAGACAGTCAGAAACAGGAATTTTAAACAAAACAAAGAAACAAAAAATAACAGATGAACTCATTAACAAATTTAAGAATTAGAGGCTTGAAATCTAAGGTCTAATATCAATTCCAGAGGAGGGAGATGACTGCAGAGGAAGGAGAAAATCAATGACATCCAAAAATGAGCCTCCCTTGTGGGACTCTGACCTACTTTAGAGGATCAGAAACTCATCCATCCATCCATGATGACATCAGAACGCCTTAGAAATTCAAAACAAAGGGCAACACATGGAGACCAAGGTAGCTGGGGAGTGACATCAGACCGATGACTCCGGTTCTGTCCCTCAGGATCAATTACATGTTTAATATTGATTTAGTAAATCGAGACATTTCATCTGGTCTTTGGTGGCATCACCCAAAGAACTTGCGTTGAGCACCACCTGCTCCTTCCAGTATGTTAAAGCCAAAAACATCTAAGCTACAGTTGACAAATAGAATATTTGCCTTTGCTACTTCTCCCATATAGATCTCAATTGTCTGTGAATGTTAAAGGAATTTCAGATAAAGTGTTCACCCTCGGAGTCTCCAACAGCTTCAAATGTCTTATCTAAGGATGAGTTTGTGCCCTTCCCTTGCTGGATGTTCAGCACATCAGCAACTGTGAACCAAAGCAACAAAGACCTTCTTGTGATAGACAGGATTAAATGCACATCCAGCTCATCAGCATCAGCGCCCATATGGCCCTCTGCACAGGAAGCTAAAAGGATTACTCTTTTTTTTTTTTGAAAGAATTTCTAACGAGCTCTGCTTTATGGGCTGTGAGATGAAATGATATCCACTGGGAGGGCTGCACACACAGATGTGTCCCAAGCTCTCTCCTCAGTGGGTCTGTGCGAGAGTCCGGAGAAAACAAAGAAGTCGTCTTGTTTTGAGAGCTTGAAAAATTATAAAGCTCATTTTGAGACTTTCCGCCTGGTCAGCAGAGGTCTGCCGGAGCTGAATATTTAGGGGCCGCGTGAAACAATAAGCAGGAGAGTCACCATTCAAAGAACAGTCAACACAGGCTTCGACACAAGCTGCCTGTCATTTTCTCCAACTAGTAAACATCCTAAGAGAAAAACAGCCTATTATAAAGCAACAAACACGAGACTTCTGATATGACAGAACAGCACGACCTCATGCGTGGTCAAACTCTCAATCCTCGCCTTGAATAACTGCTTTTGTTTATTATACGGAATGAAGGTTATTGGTGGAATGCTGAAGGCGAAACCGTCAAGCACATTATAAATCTATTGGCTCAAAGAAAGAAAAAGACAAAGTACAAAATTAAAGGCTAATATAATAAATGTTAAACATCATTGAAGTCAGTGTATTTTTTAAATTGCAAAACCCAAAGGAATTTGTTGAAATGAGCTGAAATGAGCAGAAACCCTGTGCAGGGGTCAGTAAATAGTGTCAGAAGTTTTATAAATAAATGAATTTTTGAAAAAAAGATCAATTATTAATGCAGACTTGAAAGCAAATGGATCTTTTCAAGCTTAAGTATTCAGGGTTTCATATATTTTAAATGAACAGAGGGACTTTCTGCACTGCACGTGCACAGCCGGAGATATAAACCTCACCTGTCAAACTCAAAATAAGCAAAATAAGTAACCTCTCCTCAGTTTTCATCAGTTCCAGCAGCTTCATACATAGATAAGAAGGCCACAGAGGGCTGGAAACATGGAAAATAATAGAAACCCTGATGCTGTAAAAAATAATACAGGGTAAGCGAGTTTGTCAATTTCCTCAACACAGACTAGTGGGGGTGCTTGACTCTCTCCCAGCAGTCAGCAGGGCATCAGTACACCATGGACAGGACACACACACCATTCAGTCGGACCCTGAAGCAGGTGACTGTCTTTGGACTGAAGAAGATGGAAACTCCACAGAGAAACCTTGAGCTATAGTTAAACACGAGACAGCCTCTTCAACACAGCTAAATGTTCAGGAGGCTCCTTCACCCACACACTGGTGGTGCAGCAGCAAATAATGAAGATACGTCATATCACAACACTTGTCCTTCCTCTAATACAGCAGATGATTGAACACTATTTTAAATGTTAGAGACGTGATATTGTCTGCTAGTGTTACCACCAACAAATTACTGGAGAATTCATATTAAATGCCAACTTAGCAAAGCTGTGCTGTCTGCATCTGACAATCAATCAATCAATCAATCAATCAATCAATCAATCAATCAATCAACCAATCAATCAATCAATCAATCAATCAATCAATCAATCTTTATTTATATAGCGTCTTTTACAATCAAAATTGTTTCTAGGCGCTTTACAGAATCCCAGGGCCTGACCCCAGACAAGCAACAGTGGCAAGGAAAAACTCCCCTTTAACAGGAAGAAACCTTGAGCAGGACCAGGCTCATGTAGGGGGACCCTTTGTCTGTCTATGATATAGACTGGGACTACAGAATAAGTCATAATAAGCTTTTTCAAAGAGGAATGTTTTAAGTCTCATCTTACAAGTAGAGATGGAGTCAGGCTCCCGTACCTGGACAGTGAGCTGGTTCCACAGCAGTGGGGCCTGGTAGCTAAATGCTCGGCCCCCCATTCTATCCCTAGAGACTCTGGGGACCACAAGTAGACCAGCGTTCTGAGAGCGGAGTGGTCTATTGGGAGTCACTAGCTCCTCCAGGTAGGATGGAGCTCGGTTTCTGAGGACCTTGTAGGTCAAAAGAAGGGTTTTAAAAAGTATTCTAAATGTAATTGGCAGCCAATGAAGAGACACCACTACAGGAGTTATGTGATGTCTGTTTTAAATACCTGTCAGAACTCTTGCTGCAGCATTTTGGATCACCTGGAGGCTTCTTAAAGAGTTATTTGGACACCATGATAATAAAGAATTACAATAGTCCAGCCTGGAAGTAACAAATGCATGGACTAACGTTTCAGCATCATGCCGCATCAGTAGCTTCCTGATCTTTGTGATGTTCCTTAGCTTAAAAAAAGCACTTCTTCAGACTATTTTAATATGTGAGTTGAAGGAGAGGTTTTGATCAAATGTTACTTCAAGATTTCTCACAGAGAGACTAGATACTGGGGAGATACCAAATAGAGTGATCATGTGATCTAATCTATCCCTGAGAGGTTCAGGACCAAACACCTTGACCTCAGTTTTTCCTGAGTTAAGGAGGAGGAAATTTGAAGACATCCAAGACTTTGTCTTTAAGACAGGTCTGGAGCTTCACTAACTTCTCTGTCTCCTCTGGTTTCATGGATAAATAGAGCTGAGTGTCATCAGCATAACAATGAAAATTTATTCCATGCTGCTGAAAAATGTTTCCTAAGGGAAGCGTGTACAAGGTGAAAAGGATTGGTCCAAGTACAGAATCTTGAGGAACGCCATGGCTAACCCAACTGTATGAAGAGGGAACACCATGGACATGAGCAAACTGGTATCTATCAGATAAATATGATCTAAACCAGTCTAGTGCTGTCCCTTTAATCCCAATCACATGTTCCAGTCTCTGTAACAGGATGCTGTGATCAACTGTATCAAAAGCAGCACTGAGGTCCAGCAGAACCAGCATAGAGACCAGTCCATGATCTGAAGCTATAAGAAGATCATTAGTAACTTTAAGAAGTGCTGTTTCTGTCCTGTGATGAGCTCTAAAGCCTGACTGAAACATCTCAAACAGGCTGTTTCTCTGCAGGTGCTGCAATAACTGGATCACCACCACCTACTCAAGAATTTTAGAGATAAAAGGAAGGTTGGATAGGTGGCACGGTGGTGTGGTGGTTAGCACTGTTGCCTCACAGCAAGAAGGCCCCGGGTTCGATCCCTGGTTGGGACTGAGGCTGGGGACTTTCTGTGTGGAGTTTGCATGTTCTCCCTGTGCCTGCGTGGGTTCTCTCCGGGTACTCCGGTTTCCTCCCACAGTCCAAAAACATGCATGATTGGGGATTAGGCTAATTGGAAACTCTAAATTGCCTGTAGGTGTGAGTGTGAGAGAGAATGGTTGTTTGTCTATATGTGTTAGCCCTGCGATTGACTGGCGTCCAGTCCAGGGTGTACCCTGCCTCCGCCCATTGTGCTGGGATAGGCTCCAGTCCCCCTGCGACCCTCAGTGGAGGAACAAGCGGTAGAAAGTGAGTGAGTGAGGAAGGTTGGGTATTGGCCTATAATTTGCTAAGACATCAGGATCCAGTGATGTTTTTTTAAGCAACGGCTTAATCACTGCCACCTTGTAGGACTGGCGTACATAACCTGTCACGAAGGAGCAATTGATCTGGTCCAGGATAGAGCTGCCTATTACTGGTAAAACATCCTTCAACAGGTGTGTTGAGATGGGATCTAAAAGACACGTGGTGGACTTGGATTTCTGTATTAGCGAAGACGTCTCAGAAAAATATATTGAAATGAAGGTGGAGATCCTGTATGTTCCCACAGTCGGCACATCTGGTGATGGTCCAGTTGTTGGGATGGCCTGGTTAGCTTTTTCTCTGATAGCTAGAACTTTATCAATGAAGAAGCTCATGAAGTCTTCAGCACTAAGGGAAGAAGGGATACGTGGATGTAAAACACTGTGATTCTTGGTTAATTTGGAAACAGTACTGAATAGGGGGTTGTTCTTGTTTTCTTCAATTAAAGAAGAAAAATAAGCTATTCTAGCCTTATGCAAGGCCTTTTTGTAAACTAATAGACAGTCTTTCCAGGCTACATGATAACTATCTATTTTACAAGAATACCACTTCCTTGCTAGTCTTCAAACTTTCTGCTTGAGGACCCAAATGTATGAACCATACCATGGGGCACACCTCCTCTGATTTACTCATTTCTTTTTTAGGGGGGCAATAGAATCAAGCGTGATTGTGAGTGAGGTTGTTGCACCTTCAGTGATAGTGTCAACCTCTGCAGGGCTAATATTATAATGATTGATCCCTGGGAAAACACACGGTGGTCCCGGGATTAGCACAGGGATTGTTTTCTTACACTTAGAAACAGAGTCCTTTATTTGTTTAATATGGATTATTTCTCCCTGTTGTTATCGAGTGAATAGAATTTCCCGAGTATTACATTTTAAATAAAGTGAATCCAACACACACCGTGCACAGTGTACCAACGAACTATTGAGAAAACAGGAAGTGACATAATACGTTACCCAATGGAAGTGGGTAATGATCAAAGAGGCCTTGATCTTCCAAGGATCAAAGGCACATTGATTCAAAGCAAAATATGTCATATATTACATCTTCCCCCACTGCTGATGTGGACCAACTTCAAAGACAAATACTATAGAAGGAAAAACTATTCAAGGCAGTGTGTTGTGAAGAGCTACAGTTGTCACATTTGAGGACAATTGAACTCTTATTGTGTCCTGACCAACATCCCATCCTGAACTCCACTAATCAGAATCATTGCATTCCAGTCCCTACGAGAGTGAATCATGTCTAATAGAGAGCTGGTGGAGAACTATTTAATCTACAAACTCTCTCAGAAGAACTACTCAGGCACTCTGCTCAGACCAAAGGGTGCTTCAAGCGGTTTGCTGGTCGATAGAGAGAGCAGTGGAACGTCTCCATCCACAGGTACTGGCAGAGAGGCTGTGATCGCAGCTCTTCGGAGCATGGCAAATAAGTTCGAGCAGGACTTTATTCAGCTAGCGGGTGACCTCTCCTCATACGTCGCCATGACTCGGAACCAGGCAAGCTTTAACAAGGTGATGGATGACATGTTCAGGGGTGAAATCAACTGGGGAACAGTTGTGGGTCTTTTTGTCGTGGGCGGCGCCATTTGTGTGCAATCTGTCGAGGGTGACGCAAGTGAACCGGTTTGCCACATTGCAGACTGGATGGCGGCTTACCTGGACAAACGGATTAACCCATGGATCGAGAGTCAAGGAGGATGGGTGAGTGTAAAGGAGAGAGACTCAAAATACAGCTTCCTTTGTGCTGCAGTTAGAGATTTGATGAGATTTTTTTTTTTTAGAATGACGAACAGGCATGAGTTGATTAGTGGAATTTTATTCATCTGACAACAGAAAATACTGTTTTTTCTGAATAGAAATCAAGTTTGAAGTAACTGAAAGTGTACCGTGTAGTAGCTGTGTTGTATGAAGATTTGAAAGATAAATGACTCCCTTCACATGACGGGATTTCCAAGATAATCTGTTCTTTATTTTTCCTTTCAAATGAATAGAATTGTGCAATTTATGTTGGCATGTAACCTTAGTGTGTAAAAAAAGAATCTTTATTTAGAATCCAAGATAGAATTCAAACTTACATGTCAGTTAATCCCACCACCATTTACAATGTTTGTTGCTTCCTCAGAAATAAATTGGGAATAATTTCACCGATAATTTTATTTCCCCGTCTCTGGTGGTGTACACTGCCTGGCACTTACATCAGCCGTCCCCATCAATGCCAGTTCTCCTTTAGCCTCCCTTCATGCTAATGCTGCTGTAGTTAAACACCTTGTCTGGTTTTTGTCTGAACCTTTGTCTCTGTTACAGGATTGCTTTGCTGCCATTTATGGGGAAGAAGCCTGCACAAAGTCAGGAAGAAAGGCGTAAATGGATACTGGGCGGACTGGTGGTGCTGGCTGGTGTTTTGATCATTGTTACAAAAAATTATGGTACATTGCGTAAGGCATTTTCTCACTTCATGTCTTATTGGTCGTAGAGACTGTCAGTACCCTGCGTGTGTTGCGTTTCACTTAATGTTTGTATATTTGTAGTTATTGTACAATTAAAATTACTCAAAAGCACTACTTGTTCTTTTCAGAGATTTTGTTCCAATTATACAGTAATTTACGTAGCATTAGCGTGGCCTCACCATTTGTTTCACCCTGGAGTGTTTGGGAGTGAGGCTCCGAGTTTGAGGCACGGTTCTACAAGTTAGAGTTGCCAGGTCAGTTAGCCAAAACAATGTAGCAGCCACGCCGCGGCCCAGTGCAGCTACAGCAGGCTGTCCCCTGGTAGCATCCACGCAGACAATCTTGCCAGGACGGCTGGGTGACCGTTCACAAGAAGTGTAGTCCCACTCAGAGGCCCACCGACTGCTTCCCATGGCCAATCATTTTCGCCCTACTCACTCACCCTCACTGAGAAACAGACTCTGGTATTTGGTGACTGTTTTGCAAGTACAAGCTGACACCAGACATCAAAAGCACCTTCTCTGCCAAAGAGGGTCCAGGGCTGGTTTGGAGCCAGTGCTCGTCTTTGCTCCAGTTCTTTGTGTTTCCACCTCCTAAACAAACTAGTTCCAGGCAAGCACCTGAATATGAACAGCACAAGTAAATAGATTAGAGTAAAAAATAACTCATTGCTCCCCTGGAAAGTCTGTCAATCCCCTAGGAAAGGTACAGGAGTACGAAATACAATACAAGTTGCATACTGGTGCCTTGAGGCGTCGGATCACCTGACCAAATGCAGAAGTTTAACATGTAAAGAAATTAAGTGCACAATTAAAAGTTGTTGAAGCTACACAAATGGGAGAGAGACCTTCCATGCCTGGGGAAGAGCACTTGATCACATGCTACCATCTACCTGACATGGGTGACCATGGTGGTGGTTTACAATGTTTAAGGCAGGGGACAGACGTCTGGAATTGTGACTTAAAGAACTGGCAGGTCTTGTGAGTAAGACTGACAATTCTGTTCAGATTGTCTTGTCCATCAATTCAGAGATGTGCATCATGGAGCCCATTTCACTAGATTTCAGAGAACCCCACCCACAAACAAATACTCAAAGCACGTGCACCAAACACCTGCGTGGGACTCGATGGATGCCTCTCTCTGATAAGAGGTTTGAGATGAAGACAAGTGTGTTGGCAAGTGGGATTCTGCGTGGGCTTGCTGCTCTTCATGAGCACAAATGGTTTGCTGCGCCATCAGAACTGGATGTGAGCCAGTTGATGCACAGAGCCAGAGTTCATAGGTGAAGGATTTTCTCCGATTTATGATACAAACTGCAGCGAGTTAGTTCAGGCTAAAGCAGCTCATCCAAAGCTAGCACACAAATAGTTGCTCTGATGCTCTCAAATCAAAGTTCTCATTGTGCAAGAAAACCTGCTCTGAAGCAACAGGCAAACCAATGGGAAGGACAAATGAACAAGCAGTGATCAGTAATGAAAACGTGCACTGAAATATGTGTAGCCCAAGTTTAATGGATCATCGTCAAATCATCAGTGTGATTAGGGACTTGGTCCGCCTAGATCCCTTTTGGGCCCCTTTGCCCCGTTTTTTTCATCTGTGATGAGCAAAGTGGTGTCCCCGTTCTGTAAGGTTAAAGGGTAGGTCCATGTAAGGGAAAGGGCTACACAGCCTTTGAAATTAATACAAACTAAGCAAAGAAGTTTGATGATACAACGCACCCACCGACTTAATGGCGAAGCAATCACAGTCCTTTTTCAGTCACATTAAATTGTTAAGTGCATGAAAATATTTAGCCATGTTTTAAATTATTAGCTGTTAAAATCTTTGATTATAGCACCTGTAGCCAATAGCAACTTCTCTGCAACACCACCAGAACCATGGCAACTATCACTACGGACGATGGCATTGTTTGCCACTTGTTAATTCTACTGACGTAGCAGCCGGCTACTGACAATGATTAATGTAGTGGTAGTGGTCCCAATTTACAGTGCCTTAATGGCCTATACGCAGAACAAAAAGGAAGCAAGCAAGAGAAGGAAATGGAGAGATGGAGGGCAGTAATGGTGCAATTCAAATTTTTGGTCCCTATGATATACGGTAATAATGCTGTTAGTGGCCACTAACCAATATTTACATTTGTTGGAAAAACTGAGAAAAAATATTGTACAGACTGAAAATCCATCCAGTGAACTTTTGAACATTTCCTTTATGATTCAAAACAGGTTTTACTTCAAACTTTGCGGTATTCATGGTAACCAGGCTTTTATTCAATTTTAACAAGTCACTTCATTGAAACTCGAATCTTTGAAACAGGCTAAATCAATAATATCAAAGACATTTTCCAACTTACGCGTCATTTAAGTAAATGTCCCAATGCTATAACAATGTTTCCAACAAGCAAACAAAAACACACTTGTGGCTTTATAAGGACTGATTAATATCAAGGTCTTCATGTGGTTGTCTTGCATTGTTAGTGTCTGAACTTATCTACTGAATGTCCCTTTGATCACACAATGTCTAAACTTCATCTTTGCTGTATATTTGAAGGCTGGATTTATTTAAGTGGTGGAGGAACAGAAAGATTCCATTAAATAACGAGCAAAGCTATGAAGCAGGCCGACACATTGTGCAATCTGCTTACAGAACATAAGTGCAGCTCTTTTAATGGAAGACTTGTGCGTGTCCATTTCCTTTTATACATGAATAAACTGAATAGGGGACAGAAAAGAGGGAAAGATGTGGAAGCAGACAAAAGGAGTTGGAGAGACACAGCAAAGGAAGAACATTTTCTCTTTAAATGTCGTGAGGAAACAGGTCAGCAGCTCTTCCAATTCCTCTGCAGGCCATTGTCCTCCAACCGCTTCATGTGGCTGAAGATGTTGATGAAGTTTGATGAGACTGAGCTCAATACAGAGTGATGGAGAAAGAGGAGAACAAGGAGAGGTGGGAGCGAGGAAAGAGCAGGCCACAGGCAAAGAAGCGCTAATAAAACTCCATTAGACTGCAAAGGGTAACATGCCTGAGGTCCACTGAAGGACTTATGTAACAGGATAATCTGGATATGTCATGATGCTTCAATTATTACTTTATTATGAATGTTCAGAGGTCAAAGTTCCATGTTTAAACAGTTCAAGCTCATTGAAACTCATGTGCTTCATTTGTATATAAAATCAGATGAGGTGACCTGGTCCAAGTTTTCTACAGCATCAAATCTAAAGATTGACCCAACCAAACCAATGTGATCCCATTTTACAAATAACTAATGTAGACCTGAATACTTTATTCAAAAACTTTTTTAAAAACTGCTGATCCATGCAAGAATGCCATTAAAACTGAAGCTTCCATCGACTAAATGTCAGTAGTCCCTTGTATAATTTAAACTTCTGAGCATTTAGAACCTGAAAATTGATAGTATCCTGACCACAAATGTGTAGTTTAAAAGTAGCATCAGAAGACTCTGCTCTGGTTTCCATGCTGCCAGGCCGGAGCGCTGGCCTGGGCCGACCTCAGACCTCAAGATTTTCCTGCTTCTCTCAGAGCGATGCAGTAAAGCTACACTGATTCTCAGTCCTCTTTATCTCCAGCAGCATAAATTAGGACAAGTATTAATTTATATCTGCCATATTCATCACCACTCAGTTCCACTTCTGTCTTAGGTCACCAGTGGTGCTCTGATGTTGCTCTTTTATCAGTTATATAAGGCAGAACCATAAAAACTGTGGCCCACATACACATGAAAACATCCTGCGGCACAGAAGACTCAGTGATGCGTGTCGGCACTACGGATAATCTTTGACGGGGAGGGGTCCAACGTGACCTGAAGGCACTTAACAGCTCAACAGGGTGTACCAGGTGGTCAGGAAGCATTTTAAAGTACCAAAATGAAATGCCTACCTTTGATAGAATTTGTGCTTTTCGTTGAAAATATTGTCTTATCAGGCTTCTTGTACGGGTCAAATCAAAGATTGTGTGATCTGTTGGTTAAAGCTGGAGATGCTTTGTCATGAGCGGCACGTGGCTCTTCACAGGCCATCGGAGGGTTTCTTTCATCGCTGCGTTCAGTCTCACTCGCATTTGCATCACATGAGCCGCATTCGGCAAAGGAAGAAGTCTCTTCATCACAGCAGCTGAGAGAAAAAAGCAGGGGTCACCATCCATAATGAATGGAGTGCAGCCACCAGCCTCCTCGCTTGGGGGGGGGAGTGATGGGGGCCTCTGAACAAATTGACATTTTTCAGTTTCCTTTCTTGTCCTTAGCTTCCATTATCATCCGAGGCCAGCGATGATCCTCAAGCACAGGATTACACAAACATGCTCTTTGATGGTCCTAAATCCACTGATGTTGGAGCAGATAAATCACTTGTTGGATTTTCAGTTGCATCACATGAAGCTGACAAGGTCAGATCTGGTTCCAATCACAAGAACCTCCAGCGGCAAAGCTGCTGAGAAACAACGGCACCGTCGACGTCGCTTGAATCAACTACGCGTCACAAGCGATCCCTTTCATTGATCGAGATAAGCAGTAAAATTATAAATCGCCTTTCCAACTGCCATCACAAGCATGCTTCCAATTTACAAATCTGCAGGATCAATGAGAAAGCAGCCAATCAACTCTGAATAGCAGATCAATATTGACCTTTAGCTAAAAAAAGGGGTCAAAGCAACTGAGCAACTAGTCATTAACATAAGTAGTATGACGTGACAGTGGGTTTGGGCGGATACCTTAACCCCAGTGGCCTTCTGAAGGTGTTCTGGCACCGTCTCCTACTACCAGGACACCTCCCATGTTTCTTTTCCACACTGGAGCTCAAACTCTGCTTCTCAGCCCCGTCCCCCACACAGTGAGCTACCACCACCCACTTTCTCGTACACTTCCAATTGTATTCAAATTCAGTGGGCAGGGGCTGTTTAAAGGAAATGTATCCTGTAATTGAAATAACATCCTTTTAATATTTAAATGCATGTCATACAGACACACTAAGAGCAACTTTGATAATTAGAAATGGGCCAGTAAGATGTCTAAAAATCAACCTCTGACAGTAAACTTTTCTAATAACTGCTGACAGGGTTCCAAGGACTTTCATGATCCTTTCTGAAACAACCTACAAGGCAGCGCCCTCTAGTGCTTAATACAGACATTACACCCCGGAGAACCTAAAGATTGTGTCCTCATTCATTAGTTTCTCCAGAAACTGATGCGAAAATGGCATCTAATAAAGCAGTTTATGTGGCACAAATGAAGTCCTTAGTTAATTTGACAAAACATGAATATCCAGAATGTGCCAACTAGTTTCTACAGTCATTCTTCATGTTCAGGCTACAGCTGCACAGCCACAATCAGATAAGGCCAGTGAGTGTAAATGTTTAGTTTCCTCACAGGAAATTTAGGAGATGATTTAACCAGATGTTACCAGAGATCTGTTAATATTTAAAATTACGTTTTCTAAACATTCAATTATAATAAAAGCAGACAAGGAATGTGGTTGTTAATGTCTTTATTTCTTTAATCACACATCAGTGTTGGGACCTACGAGGTGGGAAAAGAGTTGATGTAGTGACGTCTGTGCCAGAGCCACATCTACGTTAGAGTGCGTGCAAAGGATGCAGCTGTGCAACATTTTGATAGAAAAAATTAAAATTCAGCTCATAAAAGCCAAACTTCCTTGTATCTCACCATTGATGCAGCCTTCAATGCAGCCACCCTCCTCAGGAGAGCAAGCTCCAGTGGAGCACAGGAACAGGATCTGAAGAGAGGACAGATTATTACACACTAGACTGGTGTTGTGGCGCACGCCTTTTGCCACCATAACGTGCAACAAAGTCCAAATGCAAATAAATCAATTTCAAGACAAAATTACTGGAATCTTCTCAGCTTTTCAAGTAAGAAAACAATTGGAATTCAAAACATTAAAAAGTTTGAATCGATAGCAGGGCAGCAAAAGCTTTGCAATCAAGCTTTTTCAACCAAGTTAGAAATACAAATTCAACTTTTTGCATTTACAGTTTGTTAAACCTCAGCTAAAGCCATTATGGAAGCCCGTCACTAATGAGTCACTGCCTTTGTCTCAGTCTAAATCTTGCGCTGTGAAACATTTTCCACTTTGAAGCAGGCCTTTATATTAAACAGAAACTGATCTCATAACGTGCTTTTATATTATGGGTGCAATATGTAATCCTGCATGACATCACCGATGACGCACAAATAAGTACAAAACTGAGCAAGCTCACCCCCTAAATGTGCCCTTAACCTTCACGAACGTGCATCCAAATCAAAAGTGGATCTTTTACGTCAGTGTCATGAAGAAGGCTCAGCTTCTGGACTTTGCCTGTCCAGTTAGAACTTTGCCTCGCTCATTTTCCAAAATATATTTGGGTTGAGTCAGAGGCCAATCACGGCGCCGTCCAGTCATCTATTCAATCACACTAATCTACTCTGATGGCTGTGGGCGTTAGATCAGCACTGCACATGAATATGCAGTATCAATATACAACCACCCTATGGAAAACCCAATTGAAAGTAAATATTCCAGTACCGACATTAATATTCCCACTGTAATCCAGGGTATATTCAGGTATATGGAGATACACGCGTCACTTTTATTCAGTATTGCATATATATTTCTAAAGCCACCTGAAGTACATTATTCAGTACTACCTGTGAGCCAAATTGCCTCGTTTCCAATCCGGGTCCCAGCACAAGTATAAAACCAGCCTCTCCACCTTGCTTGGTAGCAGCTGTCTAGATCACCTGTCACTCACTGTAGGTCATGCACGTCAAGCGACACGTTTAAAGGGTCCATGTCCAATTATACGAACTTTAAAACGAATCACAGGTCATATTTTAGGATGGTGAAATATACAATTTACACCGGGCTGTGAAATAATCTTAAAAGAGTATTTCGCAATTGAAAATGAACAGGAGTTAATTGGGGCCAGGGTTTTCCACTTTTCCATACTGGCATCCAGCATTTTGATCCCGTCCTTGAACCAGTCCCTCAACAGTATTGAGCAGCACCATATCCTCAGATAAGTGGATGGTTGTAGCGTTTGTCAATCGACCGTTTGATTCATTGTATACAGTCCATCCTGCAAATGTGTCTGAGCAACATTTAACATCTTTTGTGTAGCCTCAATATTACCTGCAGACCTGGAGGATGCAGATCTGCACTCTCCATAATCAAAGACCTGTTTGCAGCTGAGGTGGTGAGACTGAAATAGCTTGTGTATCCTCCAGCGGCTACATTAGCAAAAGATGCAAGTTAGATCTGTCAGATTTGTTTTAGAAGCTTTATTTTCTGCTTGTTCAACTTCTCCATTTTCACACCTGTACTGACGTCCTCACTTTCTCTCAAATGATGTCGCACGGTGAAAATCGCTGTTCCCGACATTATGGACACCAGTATAGAGGTATTCATCCATTCATTCCTGTTCTCCAGACACTTCCTTCCGCTGCTCAGGGAGGATTCCAAGGCTTTCTCAAGGCAGCCTGACAGTCACTCCAACATATTCTGGTCTACCCTGGGGTCACCTCCCCAGGGAGGTGTCCAGATACAGATACCTGAGCCATCTCAGCTGGGTCCTCTTGATGTGGAGGAGCCGCAGCTCTTTCCCAGGCTCCTCCCAGGTGGCAGAGGTACTCACCCGATCACTATGGGAGTGCCCCGCCACCCTTTTAATGCCGTTTTGTGCTTTTGGTGGTGACCCAAAGTTCATGACCATGGACGAGGGGGTAGGAAGGTAGATTGACCGGTAAATTGACAGCTTTGCCTTTTTACTAGGAAGAACCAACACAATGACGGCATTACTCAAGCTGATGCACTGATCGCCCAGTCAATCACGCGCTCCATCCTCCCCTCTTTCACAAACAAACAAGACCCTTGAGGTATTTAAACTCCATTTGAGGCAGTGGCTGTTCCATGACCTGGAGGAAGCAAGCCATCTGGCTGCACCTAGAAATCCTGTTCATAAAAATGAAATAACTGGTGACAAAGGGCAGCCTGCCAGGCTCCGACACGCACTGGAAACAGGTCTGATTTACTGTCAGCAATGCAGACCAAGCTCCTGCTCTACAGGAACCTTACAGCTCTCAGCAGAGGGCCTCCAGCTCCTGAAACACCTCCCACAGGAAGGGTATAGAGCTGGTCCAGCTTTCCACAACAAACAACGCAGTGATTAGTACTTTCATAATCCTCCCCCGGAGATCAAACAGCAGGAATTATGCAACAAAGAGCAAAAACTACTGATACCATTGGATAGACTAATAGTCTTATATGGCACCGTTCGTAAAACGGCATTTTTCTGGGCTCAAATATAAAAAATATTAAGTATGCCGACTTCTTCGGAGGCCATTACAGCACTGAATAATCCGTTATCTTTCTGATCTTTCCTGCATACCAACACCCTGGACAACAGAGGCGACTGAGCAGCCAGTCATTGTGACATAACATCTTCAGAAGTTTAGTGTGACTGTACCTCTGGGTCCTCTTGGGGAAAATCTTTGTCAAAACTGGCGGGGCTTTCTGAGAACGGAGACAGGAAGCTCGAGACCATGATCCTCTGGATGTGATGGGAATTTGGGGATGGAAGCAGCTGAGCAGCCCTCCGACTAGGACAACTGAAGTAGTGACAGATGGTTCAGTGTAGAGTTACAGGGAGCAGCTCTGATCATTTGGGGATTTTTGAACACACCCATCATAAACGACCATCCAGCTGGGATATGCAGTGTGGCTAAAGGCTAGGCAGGAATGGACCAGCAACACCAGCCCAGGTTCTGGAGGATCCAGCAGGCTCACTTCAACATAAACTGGTTTACCCTGGATGAGGCTCAGAGGAAGATGAGCCTCGGGATAGAAGCTGGTGAAGGTCTGATCTGAAGGGAAGACGACCTCAATCATGCTAACATACAGTGAGCATGAAGAACGATCGAGCAGAGACAATGTCCACCTGTAGCAATCCTCAGCCGAGTAGCCAGAGACGTCTCTGCAGACCGAGCAGGCCGGAGCCTCACTTCTCCTGGAGAACCATATTCCTCCCCCAACCTGTAGACGACAGACCAGCAGTAAGCTGTTGTATAATGAAAACAACCTTAATGTGATGCCTGTGAACACCGTTTCCTGTCTGAGGGGGCCAGGGCATCACCAGAAATGCTTAAACTGGCATCACTCCAACCCTGAGCTCAGTATACTCCAATAGAATCATCTAAAGTGTTCTTGGAAAATACCTGGCTGCATTCAGAAAGTCCAGGCCAAAATCTTGATGAGAAGGATACTCCATGAGAGGGCCAAGTGTCTCCACCTGACAATGATAGTAAATGCTTACTTTGTAGCGTCTGGTCTGAATTTACAACAGTCACATAAACGAGTCCAATCTATGCCTAATGCCCTGTGCAAATCTAGAGCCTTGCTTACATCTTGGTTTAGTCCACATTCATCCCCATAGGTGTTGGGGTCAGAGGTCAGCCTCTGCAGTGCACAGTTGATGCCACTAAATGCAGCTGAACGGGGAGGGATGGTGGGTTCTGCCATAGAGTCGGCCACAGGAAAAGCTAAATACTGTCCCAAATAAAACTCTGTTGACAAAAACGTAAAGTCAGCTTCCGCCAAGACAGAAACAACCAGTGGCCAAGGCATCAGTGAGGAATTAAAGTAGATTAATATTTAATATAAGGCATCAGTCAACCTCCTACAACTGGTAAAACAGGTAAACTTGAGGTTTGAGTTTAGTGCATCATTTTTCTTAAAATAACAAAAAAAATAAAAAACCCAAACATTTACCTTCGATTTGATTATCCAACAGTTCATCTGGTGCTTCTACATCAGGATACGCCTCAGTGTCGTAGAGATAAATGTTAGAGGGGTTTGCCTGAAGCATGCTGGGATTTTCTGCCTCGGACAATTGATTTAGCCAAACTGTGAAATCATGGTCAGAGTCTGAGGGGAGCCGAGGGTCTGAAATGGGATTTATATTCCCTTCGTGAGGTACGTCCCCGTCACCCGCAGACGTTTCAGGTTGGTGATAACGATAAGGGGGGAGGTGCTGAACACCATGTACAGGTTCAGAGAGAGGAGATGGGGACAGGGGTCTGAAGGTTCTCAGCAGAGGGTTGTTTGACATTTGGGTCAGACCACTGGGAGAAAGCTCAGGTCCATAATACAGCTGATAGTGGTGTTGAGGGGGGTGGTAAAATGGAGGGGAAGGAATGCCGGCTGGAAAAGAAGTTTGCTCAGGAGAAACCTCACCAGCATTTAGTAGAGGAGACTCAAAATCGTTATCAGACAGAGGTTCATATCTCCTCCAGTAGGGGTTGTTGTCCAACGTTGACCCACTCGATTGATGTGAGGATGCATGTCTATTAATAAACAGCTCGGGATTGAATGGAGGCAATTTGGGGCCACCGTGTGGAAAATGGTACCACTGGTGGTCCGAATGGGGCTGGGCAGGATACAGAGCGTTTGGTGCAGCGGCGTGAGCTTGTGTGTTGTGAGCAGGCCGACCGTGAAAGAACTGGTCCATGTTAAACTGGCCGGCAGCGTCAGGATGATGAAGCCCTGAGGCCAACAGAGGGGACTCCACCACAGGAGCTGGGGCAGCATACTGAGCAGGAAGAGGGATGTTGGGATGCTGGTACTGATTCAAAGTATGAAACGGGGGGGCAAGAGAGGGACTTCCAACCCGAGTCTGAGTCACGGAGGGAGCCAGTATCACCCTGTGCTGTTCCAAGACACTCAACAAAGGAGCTTGGTGACCATCCGAGAACTGTCCTGAACTCACCATGTCCGCTGCAGAGGACCCCGAATCATGCGTAACATGTTCGTTCAGAGAATCTGGGTAGAGGAAGTAGTCCTGATATTCAGATAAGGAGCCAACAGGTGGGACAGATTGTGACCCAAATGTAGGTGCAGGAGTTGGAGAGGATGTAGAGGGGTCACGGCTGTCTGGATGACTGTACTTGTGATATGTAGGGTGGGGGTACAGAGGCGGGGCAAGGTAGAAAGGTGGACTCCACACAAAATGCTTGAGGGATTCCAATGAATGCTCAGCTGCCTCTGAGGGAAGGTCAGGGCTGCCCACAACCTCCGGGGGTAACCTGGGCTGCTCAGGGGTAGATTCAGGACAGGCCAGCAAAAATTTCTTATCTCCTAGTTGGATAGAAAGTGTGTGTTTTCCATTCTGAAACAGATTTTTAGTGGATACATTTTGATGAAAGCGGATTCTGTATTCATTTACTGACAATATTTCATATAGTGACAAGCTTATTGACGTCAAATTCATCCCATAACCATTTTAGCGCTGCAGCTATATAGGTTGTTTACCACCAGATGGCAGCATTGTGCCCCGCTTGGTAGTGCAACGAAGCTCACGTTAAAAAGGTCCAATCCAATTTGAGAGTATAAAAATTAAAACTAACATTCCATCTCCATCCAATTATCTATCTGCTGTGGAAAATCTGCTTCAGCAGTAGTTTCCTCTGAATTTTACCATCAGTGTGATGCCGCAGGTGAAGAACGGAACTGCAATGGAGAGTTCTCCATCTTGTCCGTCAAGAGTGAAACCACACGGCTCAACCAGCTCAATCAAATGAGTCCACTGTCCTCTGACTGCAGTGGAAAAGGGGAAATGTCACTTTAAAAAAATTACCTTTGGTGTGCTGGAAGATGGGCTGATAATGATCAGACTTACCATTTACCTTCAGCAGCTCTGCAGCAGCTCCTCCCTGTACGTTCACACTCAAACCTTGTGGGAAGCAGCAGACGGAGAGAGGGCCATTGGACTGAGCCTGGCTATGAGACACTGGGCAGGACACCTTAACTGGAGTTTCTCTCCACAGCAAAGGCAGCTCATAGCTGCCATGCTGTAAACATTCAGAACCAGCATGTTTGTGATGCTGCATTTCACATCCACGAGGCAACAGAAAATTAAAATTCCCAACTATCTTCTGAGTCATGAGACGGCTCCGATTTGATCACAAGGCCAGATGTTGCCAATGATGCTCAAAACAGGCAGGCGGCCCTTTTGTCAGCCCGTGCCGTGAAAAGCGATCCAACAAACACATACTACAGGGACCATACCTTCCGAGTGACGTGGCAGGCGTCGTACTGAGCCATGAGCCTGAGGTCTCTCCATGTGGTCTGCACCGAGTAGCCACACCGGGGAGGCGGCCGGGACAGCGGCACAGATGACTCATTCGCTGAGAGGCACAGATTAATAAAACAAAACATGCACATCCTGTCCACAGGCCCACAATGCTGTGCCATCTACTAACAGAAAGCTTAAACTTGTTTATCAGAAACAAAACTCCGAACTCTGAGGGAAGGCTGCAACATTCCCAAATGGAGCGGTCATAGACTCACCCAGGTCCAGCAGCACTTGGGAGGCTCGCCTCCTCCTGAAAGTGACAGTCATGGCCGAGTCGCCACAGTCCACCACAGGTTGCAGCTTCTGCCAGATGTCCGATAGGCCTGGCCTTTGACCTCTGACCTTCTCCTGACCTTGGGCACAGAAATGGAGCGTCTGACTGTACCGTTGTGGGACCAGCGGGGAAAGGCGGCATCTCCAAAGTAATCAGCAAACACTGATGTTGGGTTACACTCAGAAAATTTCACACTTCAAATCCCCGTGCTGAGTATAAACTTCCAGGTTCCAGTCGGCTGCAAAACACTTTCCTAAATATGACGTCACAATTTCACTGTTGGAGCCACGATCCGGTAGTTGGTGTCAAAAAGACAAAAAGCTGTGGTTCTCTCACCTGGAAAAGTCGAATCTGCCTGGTATCCCACGTTAGGAAGGGTGAAGTCCAGCTGTCCGCTGATGTAAACCCTCCCCGGGGTCACTGATTCAACCTTCCCCGCTACACAGTCGTCACTCGGGGGTCCGGGTGACACCAACTCCATCGTCCCAGAGGTCACAGCGGATCCGCGGATCTGTCCACTTCTGTCTCCAGATGCGTCTCCCAGACCTCGGGATCGCCCTCCTGGCGGAAGGTCGAGGCGGATCCGTCTTCTGCCGCCCCGGGTAGCGGAGCGATACGGGCCCCTGGCGGAAGGTAAGAGCCGCTCCCGGTCTTGAGGGGCGGGTGGTGTTGGGTCAACAGAAGGTTTACAGCTTGCTGCTGCTACCGTGTAGAGCAGAAACACGGCGAGATAACAACGTTTTGCTTTGAAAGTCATTGTAAATCCGAATTTTGTGAGCGCATCAAAGGCGGAGCAGCGCTCTGCTCAACGGCCTTTATAGGCTCTCCTGGACGCACCTGCGCGCCAAGGCCCAATCAGCCAGGTGGAAATAATCCACGTTAAATCGATTTATTTAATCAGTCTAACGAGTTATTCTCACAATATGATGAAAAGGGTTTAACTGTGTTTGCTAATCATAACAGCGCTGAAGAGAAATAATCCTTTTATTGATGTGCCTTCTCTTTTATTGTGCCTTTTTCAGATTGCCTTCCTCAGTAGCTAAACACTGTCAATAATGGGCAATTTCCTCAGAACTGTGAAAGCTTATTTCAAAGGTTATTTAGTTGGGCTGCATCCTAGCCAGACCCACTGGTGATGTTTCCCCCTCCAGCCTGTAATTCATCACTCTGGGGGAAATAACTCACTAACCCTATGACGAGACTCTCTACCATAACTGGGGGTCATCCGCTGTTGTTACCCAATTGTGGTTTACTGTCATGTATCTTGTGGGAAGTCTGTTCTGTAACTTTACTGACACAGGCCAAGAGCAGCAATTCATTCATCCCGTTTCTGACTAGTCTTTGTCGGGACAAGTCTAGATTGGCTTAGGGGTGAAGAACCACCGTGAACATGAACAGACAGCACAACATGTCCGTGGAATACCAAGTGAAGCCATTACAACAAGAGAGAAGACAAACACAGACATATTATTTGGAGGCAATTTGTAAAACTGCTGTTCAAATTACAGCCACATTGAGAATACAAAATAACAGCAATGCATAAAGCCTTCCATATGCCATTTTTCATAGAATACTTTCTATCTTTTGATAGAATTTTTTTATATATTTTGAATTTCTTCATTTAATTGATTTTATCAGTGACCGTCTTAAACGCAGTTACGCTTTCTGTCCACTAGATGGCATCACGACCACACGCTGCTGACAAATCACCGAAAGCTGATTTGACTCCCGCAATAACAAAACTCAAATATAACTCAACTGCTCAGTCGTTAATCAAAGTCATTTTTAAAATATTCCTAATTCTGTTTATCCTGAGGTAAAAACGTACCTCTTGATGCAAAGTTCCTCGTCGTGGGACAAACAGCGGAATATCTCAACTCCAACTGATCCTAACAAATACATCTTTTTCTTAATAAACCCACACAAATATAACCATACTGCGCCTTTCTAAAGCTGGCGTCACGTGACCCTCCTCGGTTGTTTCTTCTTAAATTGAAATAGCAGGTGATAAGAGGTGGCGCCCAAAGTCACGTGAGAACATCCAATAATTGCCTAATTGGCAATGATGTCATTCTTACATAAAAACAATGAATTTCATGGTGAACTGAAGGTATTTCATGGTCCAGATTCTGTAACTGCCGGGTTGTTGACAACAGACACAGCATGAGATTGTTCTGATGATGTCATCGGCCTGGAAATTCCTCCCCACTCTCAGGATCCCTTCTTCCAGGCATGTACGAACTGCACATCTCAAGCACTGTAGACTCCATAAAACACCCCTGAGATTGTTTTGTAGATGTCGAGGAGTTGGAGTTGTGGGGGGGGGGGGGGGGTGTTGGTATCAGTTGATGATGGGCGCGGCTGTGGGATGAGTCATATTTGGCGTTGCCTAGCTACAGCCAGGAGTTGTTTTCTTTTGACTCAGAGTGAGAGTGCGGTGTGCCTGTCTGGATTTCATTGAAAGAGAGTCGACTCTGTGGGGGCGTCATCAAGGGTGGCACAGATCAGGAAGTGGGGGTGGGGGGGTTTCCAGAGAAGAGGAGAAGAAATCACGTGAAGTCAAACTGGAGTTAAGCGTCGTAATATTGGGGGGGAGACAGGCTGAGCTCGGCGAAAAGACTGCCCAGAGTGAGGAAGTGGTTCAAGAATGAGAAAAAAGAACAAAAAATCCACCAAGTGGTAACCATGGAGACTTGTCGGCTTGAATAAATATGAGATATTCTTTTCAAAACCGGTGTAAACAGAGAGCGGGGTGTCCTGGATGACACACAAAACATCCTGCTCATCCCCAGGAAGTAACCTTGAAGAGGGACCATGGTGAAGCTGAACCAGTATGACCCGAACAGAACACAGCCAGCCAACTGGACACATGCATGTGATTAGAGACACTTTCTCTTCAGCATTCCTTTGTGGCCTAATTGGATTTTTGACCATCAAAACACATCTGTTTGTGTCCAACATGGCTTTTTTTCTTCCCCCGCGTTGGCATTAAACCAAAGTATCCTTCTTTCGGTTTCCTCCCGTGCACCTTTTTTGATCAATTCCACAGTGACCTCACGGCATTTTTCTTTAATTACCATTTGAGTTCACCGTGCAGCCCCACCAGAAGCCAGATCTGTTCACCTCCGCCAGTGCCTTGATTAAAGAAAAAAGCTTCTCCTCATTCTTCAGCTTGATTTGTATCCTGGCCAACCTCTCTTCTTCCCCGAGGAGCTTCCCTGCCGCTGAAACATGACACTCACCTGGATTTAGCATCCAGGAGCCAGCAGGATGAAATCTGGGTAATGAATGCAAACATCTGCCTTGATTAATGCACTTTTTCCAGATTGCAGACAAGCGCTGATCTCACTGAAGTCTGCAGAGTGACACACCAACACCGCGGTTCCACCAACATGACACCAACACGCTGTATTTGAACTAAACGGAAGGATTGGGCGTCATTTATCAGGAGCAGCAGGTTTGCTGGTTCAAATCCCATGATGGGTCAGGGGCTGGGATGCCCCTAAACAAGGCACCCAATCCCCCCCTGCTCCCCGGGTGCAGTGAAGTGCTGCCGTCTGCTTGTGTAAGTGTGTGTGTGTGTGTGTGTGTGTGTGTGTGTGTGTGTAAAGGCTGGGTTAAATGCAGAGGTCAAATTCACTATCGCTAAGTGGAACATCAACATTATTGCCCCACATGTGAAAATTGTGACTTAAACACCCCCCCCCACACACACACACACAGACAGACACACACACCCCTCCGGGGATGGAGATTGTATGTTAGATAATTGTTTACTTGTCTCCACTGATAGTTGCTTTAACTTGTCAACCAGAATCAGGGTGGATTTGAGATGAATGGCCAATCTGTTCAGATTACCCACAGATAAGGTTGCCTTTTGACTTAAAAACCATTTCCAGAGTCAGACTTTCCATCCTGAACGGATTCCCACCTTCTGATGCTGCCTTCTTGTGGCTCTTCCTGGCGTTACATGGATACCTTCAGTCAGAGACACTTAATGCCATCTCATTTGCTGAGATCAGCTCCAGATGCAACCCTCCATCCATTTCTGTTAACGGCTGTTTGTACTAATTAGGGTGGAGAGTAGGGGGCGGGGGTGCTGGACTCAGTCCCAGCAGCAGCGTATGCAGGTATTTCTCCAAACACCTTTGGAAAAAGCAGCACTCTGAATGGAACAACATTCCTTTCTCAGCCCCAAATGCCCCGTTTTTGTGTGAAACCCTTTGACTGAAGCCGCACCTCAGTCACATCTGGACAGTTTTATGCAGCGGATCGTCTCAAATCCTTCTGGACCCAAACACATGCCTGCTCAGGAGCTCATCATCTCTCGTCATTGCTAGTGGGGACAAGGGCGATGGTTGATTTTCATTCAACAGGGCTGGACTAAGATTTTCCACATACGACACCCCATATATTCCCAGCATTTGCTTAAACAAGAACAGAAAAAAAGCCAAATTCCAAATTCAGTTAACCTCACAAATGTAATAATCCCAACTTGTGTGTCTGAGTTTAGAAATCAGGGGGCAGGGTGTAGCATTGTGCAAGGCAGAAACCACAGAAGGCGAGCTTTGCTCTTGTGTGAGGAAAGGCGGAGTGTTGTGGTCCCCCGGCATGTCGGCACCACTCCGCCGCCTCTCTTCCACGCGCGCATGTCGAAATCCTCGCCGAGACTCTTAATGCGCCTTTAATTAATGGATTTGGATGTTACCCGACCACAAGCTGCAACGTTTATGTGCATTGTCTGCCTAGTTAAACGCTGTTAAATAGTCTGGCTGCTACGTTAGCGTTGTGGAAGAGGAAGGAATGTCCAACAAGCTGCGCCGAGAGGCCGGGAAATGCATAGCAGAGAGATGGCCACGCTGGATTTTCCACAATGGAACTGTGCGTGTGTTGCACCAGGTCAGTTCAATGCCACAGGCGGCTCTTTGACGGCCCCACAGCGCACTGTGAGCTTGACCTGTGAAAAGACCTCCAGGAACCAACTGCAGCGCTTGAGTACACAACACTGTCCACAATGCCAAGTGTTCTTCCCGACTGGTTTTTCCAGTGCTGATCAGCAGCAGCGTCCTGACAAAGAGCCGCTTGTTGAGCGAGACACCCATTGGTCTCCCTCCGCGGCTACGCGGGCACGTGATTCGTCGAGTCGCGTTCGAATCCGCGGTGTGGCTGATCTTAGGCCCCGCCCACCCGTAATACGGAGGGACATGGGGAAAGATTGGTGATTCTTTTTTCTTGAATCAGTCAGAAAGCTGACTGAGGCGTGACTCATGCATTTCCTCTTCAGACAATAAAGCCAGAACTCACAAAAATTGCAAATCCGAGCAGTCACATGGAGCAGGAATGCTAGTTTCTCAGCGTTTTGGCTGTGCACAACCGGTCGGTGGGAGTGCCTGTCTCATACTGTAGATTATAGTACCTGGGGTGGGGTTGACCCGCCCAGATCAGAATCAGGTCCAACCACATTCTTTTCTCATATCTCTCGCTCTCTCTCTCTCTCTCTTTCTCTCTCTCTCTCTCTCTCTCTCTCTCTCTCTTGTGTTTTTCTAAGCTCCTTTTCTCGTATATCTGCCGAGATGAATCACTGCCTTATTCTTTTGGTTTGTTTGTTTAGGTCCAGAGACCAATCATGAAGGTTGTATTAGATGAAAAGGTGACATATGAGGTGGGCCTTTAGCTCAAGTGGAGCTGTGCCTTGGGTCAGATTTTATCAAATGTATATCCTCCAGGATCAGTCAGTAATTTTATTTCAAGGTGTGGCAAGATGTTTGACGCAGGTTGGTGTGTCACCAAACTCAAGGGTCAATAGTGGCATGCTGAGAATCAGATGTGTCGGCTATTTCCACGCTGGAATCGGCATCGCGATGAGGCACCCCGAGACGTCCGTGAACCTGTAAACCTCTCAAAAATCACAGGAAATTTGACACACAAACAAACAGGCGAGTAAAGTTCAAGGGGAACTCTTGATCTTAATTCTTCACATCACAGTAACAGATACCATCTGATTTACACGTTCAAGGCCAAGGTATGCTAATGAGGCTAGCCTGCTAGCCTGAACACGTCTCCTCAGCAGGGACCTGCTACAAATAATGTCAGATGCCCACAAATTCTTGTGAATAAACTCAGGCAAACGTTATGTGCATGTGCTATGTGTAGCAAGGGTGGGGCACTATTTAAAGATGCGTGACTACAAATCCAGATTTCGCCATCGCAACTGTCGCAATTGAGGGAAAAGTCACTGATCAACTGATGCGTTGATGGCTTCTACACACGTTTGGTAATGTCTATTTCGGGCCAATTTCTGATTTATGGACATTTTCCAGCTTCCTGAGATTACGTTCCACATCAGGAAACTCCGTTGTGTTCAGGTCATGACAACTACGATGAAAACAAGATAGGCCAGTTTTTGTAAGAAGCGGAAGTGTCTGCGCTTCATTCAGAACCGCATTTCTGCATCGATGTGTGTGTGAGAGAGAATACAGCTCCCAACCTCGCTGCCACGCAGGTAGCTAAGGGTCATGCGGTGGGCAATGTATTATTTCTGTAACCTGTTATCATCTTGTTGTTTCATACCTGAGGCCTCACACCAGGTACTCTGCTAAACCTTTGACTCATACTTCAACTTATCCTTTCATGCGCACCTGAAGCAAACAGGTGAGCTCAGTCGCTGAGTTCACGCCTGTATTATGTTTGACTATCAATGTTATTCGACTCACCGCAGATATTTCTTTTTAGCCTTGGTCCACAAAACAACACCGCACAGTTCCGTGTACATTTTTAAAAACGCGATTGAAAAGAACATTTACGTTTGGGGCTTTTCGAGGCCAATATCCTCTCTTCAGTCAACGTTCGGCCAGATTGCGAACAAGTTTATCGTTACAAAAGCAAGACGGGCCGTCTGAGGCTGAGAGCTCCGCAGTATTCACCCTGCAGAAACACATTTAGCTAGCGTGGCACTTTAAAGGGATAGTTCAACCAAAAATGATCTGCCTTGTCAGCAGAAATGTCTACAAACCAGTATTGGGATCAGAAGGTTAACATTTAACACAGCAGGATAAAAAGTGCTGCTGCAATCTTTCAGTTCACCTCGGGTAAAGCACAGGGACGTTTGGCGTTGTCTGTTTAGCCGTCTATTCTGTGCGGGATGTATTATCACACCATGTTTCGAAACACCCTTAACACGTTTTCCGGTATTTTATTTTATTGGTTTTTTTGCCTCTGGTTTTGAGAGAGTCACATTCTTCCTTACTTTTCCTCTCCCTCTCCTCTCAGGGGCCTTCTCGAAGGCTTACTTCCTTCACTTCCTTCCTCTCTCCCCGTTAAATGAAAGGTGGTTGAACCTCGCTTCGTCAGCCGCAGAAGTTTCATTTTCCAAAGAAAGACAACTATTTATGTTTAACCTCAGTCCTGAATGATGCATTTCAGTACGGAAATGAGTCTCAGGACACACACACACCAGTCCGTCCTGCACAGAGCGATTTAGAGTCTCCAATCAGGCTAACATGCTTGTTTTGGGGCTCCAGGAGGGAACCAGAGCACCTGGAGAGACCCATTCAGCTCCAGGGACCACAGAGAGGCAGACGTGAACGTGGAAACTTCCCGCAGTTCAAATAAATTCCTCCAAACCACAGGAATTCAGCAAAAAAAAGAAATTTTGCATCAAAGAACCCCGCAGCGATATTGGAATTTAAATAATCACACTAAATTAACATGTCTGGGTGGGTTTATACACCCGCGGACTCGTTTGAACCACTTGCAGCTATCACACTCGTAGAGCTCACACACACCTTTCACCTCCTTATTTATACAGCTTTTTCTGATCTCTCAAAGGTTTGTTTTTTTTTTCTTTTCAGGAAATTCAGCCTGTTCAAGTTTCTTAAGTATCCTCGCTGAATAAGCCAAACAGTTTTTCTGTTTTTTATGGCCTTTATGTAACTGTTGTCCCATAACAGCTTTATTGTGAGTCATTACCCTAAAAAAAACACAACTCCTGACAAAACAATTGTGTTTCCGTTATTCAGCGCCACACGCGCACATTGGAGCTGGTTTCTCTCTGGGCAACAGTGTGTGTTTGTGTGTCTGGTGTTTGATACAGCTTGCAATCAGACCTTCACACCCTGTTCCAGTGGTGATCTCAGCCATTTGCCACAGGAACTCAGTCGCTATTTGAAAATACAGCTGCGGGATGCAGAGGCGCACATCCATAATCCATGATTCCTGGGCTGATCCCTGATATGAAATCAACTCCCAATGTGTTCTGTGATGAAGTCGAGGATGGTGTGGGACTTCAGACTCCTGCCGGTCAGATTTAAGGATAAAGAAGCTTGCCCCCCCCCCCCCCACCCCCCACCCCACTACTCCCTCTGGCACCAGCCACATTCCTTCATCCTGGAATTCTTTCCTTTTGTAACAAAAGCGGGAAAAGGCAAAAGGGGTGGCACTCAGGAAGAAACATTATGTTGTCGTTAAGCTTCACCAGCAGCAACAGCGTGACCATGAGCAGGCGGGCGCTCACCGGAGTCTGTCGCCATGGCAACGTGCGTAGAGTGACTGTCAACAACGTCCAGTGCTGTTGGGAGTTTCCCCTTCCAACAGCAGTGAGTCAGGAGGGGCCCTCCGTCGTCAGCTGAGTGACAGAGACAGGAAAAAAACACAAAAAAAAACAAAAGGAAAATCTAGCGCCTGACCGCAACAGTTGCCGAAATTGAGCGTTTGCATGTGTGCGAAGCAGAAAAAGAGGAGGAGGAGGAATGGGAGGCGGCTAAAGAGGGCTGGGAACGTGTGGCTGAGCCGGCCTGGGCCCCGTCTGGGGTGTGAGCTGCAAAAGAAGGCAGGGTCAAAGTGGGCGGATGAGCAGCTCCTCCACTGTTTGTGCTTTTAGACCGTGCGTCTGAAATTAGGATCCCTGAGAGCAGCAGGAATCTGAGCCGAAGAGACGCACAGCAACCTCCCAGCGAGTCCCACGGTAAGTTCCACTCTTTTCACCCCACACCCGTCCTCTAAAGCTGCGGCACAAGACAAAAGTCTTCTTTGCAGATGGTTTATTTAGAAGTCTGGCTTCAGTCTCTTCTATTACTATTGTTATTACTACTTTTAAAAAAGCAAAATTAGGATGAAGAGCGGAACATTGCTAGATGATTGAATCTCAGGACCTTAAAGTTCAGGTGAGGCTGCTTTCCAGATGTGTCGACATAACAGCTGTTGCACTGAAACGGCCTCTCCGGTGATAAAGCTCAGGACTGCTGGTTCTCCACATCTACCACATTTGCAAACACGAGGTGAATGTTTTCCATTTGACTCCATGGAAAAAAAAAGAAAAAAGTCCAGGCCGTCTCTGAAAACTCCAGCGGTTGACACGTCTTTGCTTCTGGATGCCGTTTGATTAAAGCCCAGATTTAGATCCAATTTTTGCTTTTTTGAAACTTTTTTTTTTCCAATAATCTTCATTGATGGATCGCTGCTGATCACAATCATCATGTCTTTAGTGTGTGACAGAAATGGAGCCGTGTGTGTGCCTGCATGTGTCTGTGTGTGTTTGTGTGTTTGCTGTGGACCCAACCCCTTCACCACTCCTTTAGTGCAGAAAGAACCGGCACATTCCAGATGTTCTGTTTCCTCCCTTCACACCCAGGCCTGCGTCTGTTGTTGATACAGCAACACAGAATATTAACAAGTAAACAAATAAATGCAGGTTTTTTTTTTGTTTTTTTAAATGCTGAAAATGGAACATCAGTCAGGGCAGCTGCAAGGTGCCAGAGAGGACAGGTAGCCAACACCCTGGGGAAGACTAGGAAATAGCCTTTTAATGCCTCTTGAGTGGCTTTTTCTTGTTTCCTGTTTCTTTTGAACGAGTGTGTGAGATTGCTCTAATCCACATCTGGGGATGGGGTGTGAGCCAGCCTGGAGGGGCGATGGCAGGTATTTCCTGCAGTTATTTTAAGGAGTGGCAACTTTTTTCTTTCTTGGAAGCACAAGACAAGTCCAAACTCATCTGCCCGTCAGGAACTTCCCACCTCTATGCAACAGAGGGAAGCAACTGGTCGTTGACAAAAAAAAAGTTTTGGCACAATTGTGTCCCAACGCCCGCTCAGATTCACTCCACGCATGCTCCAGTCAGGTCCTCAGGGGCAGGTTGCACCTCAAAGTAATCAGAAATCGAAGATGCCACACCCTGAGACGGTGCCAAGTCTGCTTTTGTGATGCTTCTAGAGCCTTTTTTCAACCATATTTGAGTTTCCCAGCTCATATTAGCCGATCTGAGGCGCAGGTAGCCCTCTGGTTATCTTCAACATGCATAACCAAGAAAAGTGGTGTAACAAGTTTTCCCCTCCCTTCCCTCTCTGTCTCTCTCTCTCTGCAGTACAGTCATCATGCTGATCCTTCTTGCTGCCATCTTTGCCATTCACATCATTGGCATCATCCTCCTCCTCGTGGCCACCATCGACAATGTGAGTCCTCTAAACTGGCTGCTTTATCACCACACACGCACGCGGGCGGCGCAGGGCTAGTAAACGGTGACCCGGGGGGGGTGACAGAAGGACCGCTCCTCCGGTGTCACCATGTGTTCCTGTGCGTGTTGTCAGACAAATGGCGCTCACGTAAATATCTGACATTCTCGGCTGAGTGTTGCATACCTGAGCGAGACTCATGACATATCGCAGTAGCAGGTGGATGAGCATTCCTACATCTAACCCCCCCTCCTCCATTTTCTTTTTAAATTTCAGGCCTGGTGGATGACTGAAAACATATCCACTGACGTGTGGGGTCGGTGGGTGCAGACAAATGGGGTCTGGAACTTAACCGATCTCCCCAAGGGCTTCCACTACCCAGAGGGTACGACACGCAAACACACACAAACCTGTTTCAGTGCACACACACACAACTGGAAGGACTAAATGTTTACCGCTCAGGACTTCTGCAGAAAGCGGTTCAGACAGTGACCAAAGCTCCTGTTCATTAGTAAAGGCTATGACAGACCAAGATAATAAACACAGATGTGCAGTTGTGATCTAACATCACCTTTGAAGTTTGTTTTCTTTTACTGTGTTTACTGTTGAGGATACTTAAATTGGTTTGCAGGTAAACAACTATTTTAATTAGCAGCTGTGTAAACGAACCAGTAAATGTAGGGTTCATGTAGCAACTTTTGGACAGGATGTTCTGCATATCTGAAAGTACTAAAACATTTGGGATATTTGAAGCAGACTTGTTAAAAGTGCGCCCCAGCCTTATCTTGCTCTGGGCGTGTCTGCGCTGTCACCTCTGACGGTCTCTCTGGCGCCCCCTGCAGATTACCTCCAGGCAGTGCAGGCCAGCGCTGTGCTCGCCTGTATATTCTCCATCCTGGGCATCTTCGTGTTTGTGGCTCAGCTCTTCACCCTCAGCAAAGGAAAGCGGTTCACCATCTCTGGCGTCTTCCAGGCCCTTGCCTGTGAGTATTTGTTTATTTGGGTGTCTGTTCTGTTTGCTGCATTTCCACCCTTGCTGACGTCCTCTTCCTCCTCCTCTCCAGGCTTGTGCATCATGATCGCAGCCTCCATCTACACAGACCGCTTCCACCTGGATGAGAAGCAGGGCTGGTATGGCCACTGCTACATCCTGGCGTGGATTTCCTTCACGCTCACCTTCATCTCCTCCATCACTTACTTTGTGCTACGCAAGAAGACGGGATGAAAAGGACACTAGACTTAGCTCCAACCAGCCCTGAAAAACATCCAGCTGGATCTACTCTCTCAGCTAACACCTCCTCCTTGGTATTAATATTTCAGCTGTTTGTGTAGGTTCAGCTATCAACAGACTTGATCCTCTCAAATACATGCTAGTGTTAAATTAAGTCAGGGTTTCGCTGTGTTTTGGATATTTGTGTAGAAAAAAGAAAATCGGTCACGGATGTATTGAGTGTATGACATCATGGGTTGGTTTTTCACGGGTATTTTAGGATTAAGAATATTTTTGTCATCAACTGAATAAAACTTTCCTTAATGCGAGTGAGATGCTCTGAGAAATTATGATCTGTCAATCTTTTCGGTCAACAGGAAGAGGTGGAGAAGTCGCTCTTGTTTATTGTTTCTCTGTTGTGTACATTTATATGTGTTGGATAAAAGGGGTGAGTTTATTAGTTTAGCCTAATCATGATTCGTTAACATGTGTCATACCTGGTCTTGCTTTATTGTGTGCCTCTGACTAAAACCTGCAAGTGCAGATTCCTGTTATTAAAGTCTTAAAGTTGATTTTATACATCACCCAGAAGTGTGATCAGGAGATAAAACTATGCATTGCAGTACGTTTGAGTCTACTTTTGTGCCCTAAACATTGATGTACAACCCCAAATTATATATATATATGGACTCCTGGAAACATCTCCATCACAGTGATATAAGGCAATGACTGTTTTTACAATATTAAAACTTGATTTTCAACCAGTTTAAAACACTGTCTGCTTGGGTCTGATTGCTGCGTTTAGGAGCAAAAGGTAAACACACATTGGGGCTACTGAGGTCTCAGATAAAAAAGTGGACATCATAAGTTGTTATTGGTTGGTTAAGGTCATCCTGACTCCTGAAGGTCAGGCTGAGGTCTCCTCTAGATCCTTGACTCAGACAATGTTGCACCAGAACCAAAAACATCATCAGGATATTGAAATTTCCCCTCACTAGGAATGAGAGTTAACAGTGAATGTATGGATACACAAATATCTAACTCATAAGACACATCCGACTGAAGACTTTCTGGATCCACAACAGCCTCAGTTTGTTTATCTTTATTCACAAGTTCACAATCCTGCCATATACTGTAAAGATTCTACCAGAAACTCACATTTCAGCATCAACTATATTGACAGGTGCCGCAATAAGAACATGGAACATTTAGTTAAAGCAAAACATTTCCAGCATTGTTATGAAGGGAAACATGTCGGTTTTTACAGCTGCAACCAAAGAGGATAAGATAAAACCAATGTTCTGATGGCGTCTCTGTAATTTGAACAGTGAACGCACCCCTGGCAGACAAGAAACACTCTCCATCCTACACATAAAGGCCGTGAACACACACAGGCTCCTGCCAGGTTCCTCAACATAGTCTGCTTTTATTTTAATACCAAGAGAAGTTGTCTGAATTCAGCAGTTTAGGTTTATTCCACAGTGTCAGGAAGTGAAACAGAAATACTGGTATGTGGGGACAAACAGCAATCAGATGAACCAATCACAGGCGATGTTGTCAGCATCACTGCAACACGCCGTGTTTGAGGGGGTGCGCACACCCGCGACCTACGTCCGCGCGTCCACGCGCTGCATCTGTGGTTCGGATTGGCAAGAATAAATCCCTCTTGGTGCTGATGGAAGAGATGTCGGAGAAAAGCAGCTCAGAGTGGGCTGTAGTCCTCTTCTGGATCATAGTGTAGCTCCTGCTCTCCAGGTAGTGTCGCTCGGAGAGATGCGGGGGGTGACTGAGGCGGAGAGGTGGGGGCCACCCCTTGAAAGTGGGCTGCAGCTGCTGGGTGGCAGGGAGGAGGAAAGAAGGAGTGCGAGAGTGACTGGGAGTGTGTCGGCCTCTCAGTGGAGGTCGGCGGTTGGAAGTAGGGAGACAGGTGGGAGATGCGGGGGGGGGAGGGGGGACAGATCGTTGCGTGCGCAGGGGTGTAGTACGGAACTGGTGGCAGCAGCCCTACAAAGTTGAAGCTGCAGGGGTTGAGGTCGGAGTTGCGCCTCGGCCCCACCATCAAGACTCTCTTGGTGTAGTTGTTGAGGGTGGAGACGCCGGCTGACATGCAGACAGTGAAGGCGAGCCAGGCAACGCTGGTGAGACAGAGGGGAGGGGGAACCGAGCACTGTGTCAGCCGGAAGGTGCAGAAACCAGATATGTGGCTAATGGATAGACAATATGTCTGTCTAAGGGAGGAGGTGAGGGTGCACAGAATCAGGATGGGGGGGGTGACTGCGGACTCACTAGAAGGCCCAGGAGTAGCCATAACTGTGAGGCTTGAAGTCTTCTGGTCCCAGTATGGCAGTGGTCTGAAACACCTGCATGAACATCATGTGACCCACCATCCCGAGCAGACCTGCACCCACAGCAAAACCTTCAGTGCACGGCAGGAAACGCATCACCGCTGTAAAACACACTTGTGTGCGCATTCGAGTGTGTTTACAGTCACCAGTGTGTAAACTGTTGACACACACTCATGGGATCACTGTGTATCATAGCAACACTGAGGAACAATCACTTTCAATTGTCTATACATATGTATAAATAGTGTGTGGTGTACTCCCACTTTAATATATATATAGCCTTATTAGCAACAATACTGCTAACAATGACGTCAAGAGCCGCACCTCCCAGGACCGTGAACACTGCGGCGAAGGCGTTGAGCAGCTGCCCCCAGCGCTGCGTGGAGGGGAACCAGGCCCGGATGCACAGTTGCACCGACAGCAGCGTGCAGCTGATGAGCAGCAGGCCGATGTAGACGAGCTCCAGAGACAGGTAGAGCCACATCATCGCTGCAGAGACAGGACGCGGAACAGGGTGACCTCACCTTCTGTCATTTATCTCACTGAGAGCTTATGAGAGCCACTTACCCTTTTCAGAGCCCGGGGTCAGAGTGTAAAACCCTCGACATTTCTCCTCTACAGGTCGCAAGGAAAGTGAAAAAAAGCAGCATGAGGCTCATTGACAACAACTTTGCGTCGCATGTGAGGTGAAATTTACTCAAGTGTTTAGGCGGCCTGAGATAATCTGATGGGGAGATTAGGGGATTTGTTAGGGATACATCTGGACGGAGGGAGCTGCTGTGGAAAAACAGAATCTTTAAGATAAATGAGACCTGGGCGGCTTGTTTTTATCTCACTATTCCATTTGAAGGTAAAATGTGAATGAAAGCTGCTTTTGTTCATTTCGTCTGGGGATTCTTTCAACTTCTTCCAACCGTGAGTGTTGTTTTCTATCCACTGCTATCACCGGCATATGCTTTCAAAATAGAAATGACCTGTTTTTGCAGCCTGTTAAGCTTCTTTGTGGCTCTTTTGACCTTGTGTTTTAGGTGGCAGCTGCAGAACTCTGGGCATCTCTGTGGCCTCTGAGATCACCACGTGGGGATTTAATAAAACAGATGGAAAAAGAAAATTATAAGAACTTCGGACTCAAATCCACAAAGTTTTGGATTCCTACTGCCTGTGTGTGTATTTCCCCCTGGGCAGGCAGTCGAGCTCTTGTTTATGTGCACATTCTTTACTGGCTTTTGTACAAAAAGATGGAAAATAATAACATATATAATAATAACATAATCTCTTAAAAATACTTCAGTTACCAGTAAGTATGTTTGAAATACCACACCCACACGCACACACACACACACACACCTCAGGGTGTTGACATAATGGAACCTCGTGTGGATGCAGGTAAACATCCTGCATTTAACTATTCCCCTTTACTCCAGGACTCTGCAACGTTCTGAACCGAGCCGTCTATTTGGACCAGCCATGATTATGAGCTCGTCTCCATCCTCACAATCCAAACCAGGGAGGCAAAACAGCTGATGGCCGTCAATCCCAGTGGGCTTTTAATCCATAATTGAGTCATGCTGTTGAAATCTAAAGCTCCGTGAGCAAAACACACACACACACAAACACACACACACCGTAATCCTCTATGACCTGAGCACACGCCCAGACATGCACATCCTCCCTCTCACACACTACTAACGCACCTTGCGTCTCTCTGGATTTGTAACTCGTTTCATTATCTCTGGAGCTGGACCCACTTTCATCTCCAGCTGGAACGTCGACCCTGATCTAACCTTGGGAATGCCACTGGCATCCGCGCAGCCGGGATCAGCCCATTAGACCTGACACGGAGTCAGAAAATCCCCCAAAACGAGTCTGTCAATCCTGCAACGTCGGGGTCTGCTAACACTGATAAACCGTTTAGAGGCGCTGCTGTTATTAATTATAACTGCAGATAATCCCCATCACATAAAATGCTGAGACTATTTTCTCCTTGAATACAAAACGCCCATCTCACCCCACTCGTCTGCGTAGATGTCCTCCTCGCAGCTGATGAAGAGCCCAGTGTGAAAGGTGGGGAAGACGAAACGGTCGTCACCCGTCTCCCAGAAGAACTGGATGTTGGAGGAGTTGGACACTCCGGGCACTGGGATGCAGTTGGAGTGTTTGGTGGGGGTGCAGAGAGGCTTTGGCACCTTCTGCTTACCTACACACCAGTAGGAGGACATGAGGGCCACCCCGCCAAGGAACAGGGAGGCAAGCGTCTGGATGAAGGAATTGCGAGGGGAACGCATCTGTTGCAGGAGCGCCATGGCGTCCGGACAAAACATGGGCTGAGATTTAAGGGAGAATACTCAGAAAAAACAAACAAGCAAAATATCAGAAATGAGCGATCAAGCCGTTACCATGGAGGGTCTCCGGGAGACGGGGAAAGCGAGCCTTTGATTAGTAGGTCAGCGGCGGCGACGGGCCAACTCCGTTCAAACAAAGCGAGGACGAAGAGCAGGACCACCTTCTTCCTCATTCAACCGCTTATTCCATCCAGCTCAGGTGGGAAACAGTCATCCGGTCCTGTTTGTCCTTCAACAGGCAGCGAGTGACTGAAGAGGGCGGTCGTCTCTCCCTCCTCACACACCCTCTTCTTTAATCCATCCTTATAAAGCCAAAACAGACAAATCTGTGGCATCTGCTTCCATTTTGATTCCTAGACTCATTTTGATCTCACCTCTTCCCTGTTTTCCTGTCTAGATGTTCACAGCTGCTAATATCTGCCACACAGGTTAGAGTTTTTCTGGCTTTCTGTTGCCGGATCACCGTTTAATCGACAAAAGATGTTCCGTTAAACACTCATGTGTGGCATTTTTTCATGTTTTTGCAGGGGTCGCCTTAGATAAATGGAAAAATAAGGTTTTGTTCCTAAATATCTGAATCTTTTAACACTTTATAGGTTCATTTCCAACCGATTAAAAAAATAGCGCTGTTTTTTTTTGGTAGGGAAGTTTTCCAGAGTGGTGAAAGGTTGACGAGTTTGAAAAATATGATCATTTCTGAGGGTTCCCACTCCAGTTTGAACCAGTTTTTGGCTCTTTCATAATCAGTAGTTGTTTAATAAGCAGGAGTTGTTAAAGAAAACTGGGGAGACCACAGAAACGTCCAATGAGGCCGGATACAGGTGCAGATTTATGTGATGGAGAAGTTTCTATTTCAGTCTGGTCGACAAGACTCAAGGTGCTGCTCTGGAGCTCATGTTCATTCAGAAAAATAATGAATATTTAACCCTTATTACATCAACTAGTCTGCCATTGTTCCAACACCAGACTTCCCATCGTCAGGCTTCAAAGTTTTCACTGGTGCCGTCACATTCACCCCAGCTCACGCTCATTTTTTCAAACATAACTCTGATAAAGAAACTCTCCGCGGAATGCTGACGGTGAATCACATTTTTTCCACATGATGTTTCAGTGAAAACTGGGCTACGGGACACGTGCGATCGCTTCCAATGTCAATGTGTTTAGGAATGAAAACCGGGGCCAAGCACTGTGAGAAAGGAGGGGGAAGCATATTTGAAGCATTTGAAGTGTATTCATAATTCATATACATATTGACAGGTTTCTAATACAGCATGTTTTCAATATTGTAACCGTTTTTTTTCCTCTGCTGGACCTTTTTTTTTTTCCTTCTTTTTTTTTTTACAAGAATAACAATAAAAATGATAAAGACAACACCATGGGAAATTTTATGGCAATGCTTTTGAATGGATTTCGCACCTCCCGATGGAGCCGCTGTGGTGTCGCCGTGCTCGGCGGGGCCCGTCCAGCCTCCGCGTGACGCGTCTCCAAGGTTACAAAAAAACACAAAACGTTCCGTCGCTCCGTGAGGATCGGACGCTTCTTCAGCACCCAGTACACAGTCCCACGGCAACAAGAGGACACTCTTCCTGTCTGTGGGAACACGTGTGCGCCCCCCGTCCTCCTCTGTGCGCGTAACGAACATTTGTACTTGAAAAATAAGATCGTCAGTCTGAGTTTTTCATGAATACTATCTGTACAGTAAAAACCCCGGCGATGAAAAATAAGAACACTTTTCAAAAGGACCAAAAATGGAATCGTATCGACTGTTCTCTCCGCTCCTCGCACGCACTCGCTTCTCATTTGCGCACGTGACATAAAAGGCAACAGATGTCCGTTCTCCCAAGGCAATAATGTCTTTGTGGCAAATTTGACCCTGACATTCCAGACAAGACTCCGGCTTCTCCCTCTCCAGGAATAAAAAAAAAAAAAAAAGTATGAATATAACGGGATACATCCATGTCATTTTTTAAATGAGTGAATAAATGATGAGTGTACAAAATAATAATGAGGGCTACAATAATTGACCATCCTAATATAAGATATGATACTGGCGAGAGGATACAAAATTCTCTCAAAAGGTTTCATTTTCGGGGTTTGACACCCAAACTTGACTTTTTGTAGCGAAAAATAATACAAAGCAAAAAATAATGGGTGATAAACAAGACTTCTGAAGGGGTTCGAGAAATCAATGTGAGCCGAGAGGAAGCGTTTTTCTGACGCTCTTTACAGAAAAGATTAGTCCCTGCTTAAAAATTCTGCTTTTTCCTTCTCCTCTGCATCTCCGCGGTTCTGCTTTCACGTAGAGCAATAATTCTCTTGGAGAGAGAAAAAAAAGAAAAAGGATTCAATTTTCTTTTGTCCAAAGTGTAAATAATGCTGCTTCCTGGGGAGAAATTGTACATTCCCTTTAATTGTAGTCCATTGTAGTCCTGTCACTTCACATTGGGGGGAGGCGGGGGGACTGCTTCACAAACAATCAGCATTCTTCACCGTTCAATTGTCCAAATTGACCTGAGAAGAAATGCAAAAGAAAGTGAGAACTGTCACCAAGGCCTAAGAAATGCAAGTTATGCTTTTACGTTTAAGCTATGCATATGTACAGCGATATAAGGTCTGGCCTCGCAGCACAGGCAGCAGCATTGTTCTCTCTGGACAAACCTGGAGAGGGAGAATATTTCTCCCAGAAAGAAAAAATTCACGAATGAAGCATTTTGCTGTAAACAAAGAGGCCACAGAAATAAGGAATATCTCTCCTTCCCAGGAGAGTGTGGGAAACTTTACTTTTGTGGTCACAAAAGCACAATGTGACATTCAGTGTATGCCACTGTTAGCATGTCTGCTAGAATCGCTAACTATTTCATACCCTGAAACTAGAATTACGTGAGGCTCAGGATGATATATCTTCGCTCCCTGGCGTGGTCGGAACTTTGTTAAGGTGGTGCTTAGGTTCCTGGTACTAAATCTGAGTGGGTGTCTGGCAAAGCACCGCTAACAATCTGCCGGTGGAAACCAGAACCATATGTCTGAAATGAACTCAAAAGCAGTGCTGGAGTCCAAATAGGAAGCCACCTGGAGTTCCTTAATGGAACAAATGATGTCACTTTGTTGCTTTGAAATGTAAATCTAGTCTTCATTTAATTAAGAAAATGTAGAGGCTGCTATATTAAATCCAATGTCTCCGGAAGTAACGCAACAGTTGGCTGAAGAGGAAATATATGTACTTTTAGACAAACTGTGTCTATGAGGAATACAGAGCTATTCATTTAGACCTAGTAGAGGATGGAAAGAGGGGCTAGGAATGACAGCCAGGGGTGAAATCTAAGGGGATCGAGGTGATTTTCCTATAGTAACTGGGAATAAATGAAAATAAAGCAAGACACAACTTACAGCTCCCAGACTCCTCTGCTGCTGCTCGCTCTGTTCCCCTCAGCCTCTCTCTGACTGCTCCATGTAAACCAATTTAGATGGCCGAATACTCTGGGTAACCTGAGAGACACAGATGGAAGGCGTTAAGAAAGAAAAGAGAAAATATGCCTCCAGTCTCTCAGCAGAAGGGAGACAAAACTTTTGCAAACTCCAGTAAAATCGATTTAACGTTCAATTATCACGTTTTCAAGTTAGGAGACAGTGTAGGATGCTAGGCCAGGTGTAAAGAGTCCTCCTCCCCTGACTCAGTCATGCTCAGACACGCATTTCAGGCTGTCTGTCGCATTCCTGCGGCAGGCTGCGTGCAATCATCCCAGGTGCTGATGCCACCTGCGATGAGGCCGGGCAGCGCCCGTCGATGGCGACGGGCGGTGCGAGGGCCTCCAGCGCGAGGTGGCGTTTCTGTCGACGCTTACGCATCCGTCAACAAGTTACACTCAAAATAAAACCTTACAAGTGACAGAAACTCCTTCAATCAACATTTAAAACGAGTAAAACAGCAAACTCGAGCGTAAACGTGATAAAATAAGGTTGGTTTTGTTTTTACCTTGTGCTTTGGACAGCGCAGTGAGAAATTATCTTCATTAAGCGAGCAGTCTGGAAGAAAGGCAGCGAAGGGAAGTCAAATGTTGCCACAGCGGCGCGTCAGGTAGCTGATTATTAATAAGCACTTTCGGGTCATAGTTACCTGCTTCGATGGCACAAAGGTAGTGGTAGCGAAGGGTGCAGCCTTTGCTGTAGCAGCCCAGAGTGGAGCCCACCATCTCACAGTACGAACAGCACTGAGGACACAAACCACAGGTTGATGCGTCAAGCTGAGCTCGGAGCAGAAAGATTAGAACCCGTCGAGTCCGCGGTCGAATCCACACGAGGTTCTTCAGCGCCACAGAAATATTACCACGTCCAGAGTCCACTCACCGTTTCTCGGGCTCCGTCCAGCGCCTCCTGCAGGCCGTACAGCCTCCCACTGACCAGATAAACCCCGCTGGTCCACACGATGCAGCCTTCGTGGACCCACAGCTCCTCTGGGTCCATGGGCATCTTGGGCAGCTGGGCGAGCTGTGCCAGGGGCCCCAGGGAGTCCAGGGCAGGTGGGGGAGGCTGGAAGGGCAGGGAGGCCTTGCTGTTGGAGGGAACCATCCTGGGGCAGTCTTCACTGGACTTGTGCCTCCTTTTGAAACGTGGATGCGAGGTCAGCTTCCTGTGCTGGGGCCTCTGCTGAGCCTCGTCGGGCGTCGGCTGCAGCTGCAGCTGCAGCTGCGGCTGTTTACGCGTCCACTGCTGGTCGATGTCGGGCTCCGCCTCTCGCTTCAGTTCAGGGATAGGGTGGATTTGGAGATTCATGTCCCAGGTCAGAGACGTCGGTTTGCTGATGGCGTAGGAGGAGGAGGGGGACAACGAGGAGGCGGCATTACTGAACCTGCCAGCCAAGTGTGTCATTGTTTCCTCTCTGGTAGCTGTGGAGACAGGTCTGACTGCGGCTGTGAGGGATGTTGAATCCGTGCCGATAGCGTAGTCACTCTGGGTAAAATAAGCATCTTGCGTTTGTGCCTCTTGGCTGCTGTTCAAAGTATTTGAAATGATGTCTGTATTTGGTCCTGTTTTGTTTGTGCCTGCGGTTGCTTGACACTGTCTGACTTGGGGCTGGTTCTTGGGAAGCTTGGCAGCATACTCGGCGGGATAGAAAGGCCCGTAGAGATCCCCGAGGTTCTTGTAATTGGCCCATTTCTGACAAAGGCAGCAGAGCAGCCGGCCCGAGTGGTTCGTCTCCGTAATCACGGGGCCCACAACAACGTGGCCAGATGAGGGAAGCGCTTTTCCCGACTGGAGCGGAGACTCCACCTCGTCGGCCTCTCTTTTCTCAGACTCCCTGTCTCTCCGAGACAACTGGGAAGAAAGCGCTGAGGTCAGGAGGGAATCGATTCCGCTCCCGCTCGCTTTCCCTGCGACCGTGGCCCGTTCTCCTCTCGTCTTGTCCTCCTCAGCGTTTACAATGGTGCACACTGCCCCGATCTCAGGTACTTTGTTCTCCACATGTATGTGAGGAATGAACGGGCCCTTCCTGTTCGGATCCGCGAAGGCTCTGTTTGCCCTGGCTGCTTCCGCGTCGTCTTTGGACGCCGCCGCTTTCTTCCTCCTCCGCCCTTGTTGACCTTTAGCGTCTAACGGCTCGTCCTCATCTTTAATACCTTTGCGCCTCCTTCGTGCCGGTTTGACGTCTATCTCTGGCTGCGTGTCCTCACTCTCAGCGTCCACTTTCACCACTTGGGTCAATATGGGCGGGGCCAGCTGAGGAGGGAGCTTGTTCTCCGTCGGAGGGGGCAGTGTCAGGTCTGGCGTGCTGCTAGCGGTCTGTACTGTCTGCAGGGTCGTGACAGGAGCCGCTGTTGGGGTCAGCGGAATTGGCGGAGCGCTGATATTTGTGCCCTCTGCCTGGGCTGGAGCTTGTCCCTGCATCTGTGGCTGGGGGGGGTTCTGGGCCCGCTTTTGTTTATTCACACTCCCAACCGGCCTCCCCTTCTTCTTGCCAGATGGAAAATAGCCTTTAGGCACGAGGCTCTCTGGAGGCTTCGAATCCTGTGGGGAGAGGCTGGACCTAACAGAGGGCATCTGATGTTGTCTGTTTAATATGTGTCCTTGAGGCTGGCCGTGGTGGGGCGGGGTGGTGCCATAGTACTCGCCGCCGGGATAATCATCGAACCCGATGCCAGATTCTTGAAGTTTCTGCCGGAGGAGATTAGCAGCGGAATGCTCTCCTCTTCTTGTCTCCAGCTGCTGATACGTGTTAGTGAAATGCTCAATGTCGGACAGGGCGGAGGAGGATGGCGGTGGCGATCCCTGGACGGGGCGGGGAAGGGGAGGGGGAGGGGGTAGAGGGCCGAGCAGAGCAAAGTCTTCCTTTTCGCCAGATGCTGACGCCACAGCCGCACCTAATCCAAAGTCAAAGTCTTGTTTTAAGGTTTGGGACGGCTGATGGGGGTCACACGGGTAGGCGGATGGAGGCAGAGGCCCGGTCTCATCACCCACCCTGAAGGGGAGCATGTCGTTTAATAAGGAACTCTCTTCAATGTAACCATCGTCCCCTCCTGCGACCCTGGGGAAGGGGGCCAAGTCCTGCTCCTGCGACTCATTAAAGGATTCCGAGTGAGAGAATCCCGGGTAATGATTTGACTCGTCGTCTGCCTGGCCCGGTGGCCTTTTGATATTGGGGGTGATTTTCTGCACGATCGCCTCCAGTTTCAAACCCCGACCCTTTCTGGGCGGCAACGCTTTTGTGTGAGCGCTCAGCGGAGACAACGGTTGGGAATAATTATTTTCTCTCAGCAAAGGGGACGAAAGTCTGGGACACGGCACATCCGAACTGGACGAGTCGTCTTCGTTGTGAGGGCCGTGGTCGGACTGAGCCCCGACAGGGTGATGGGAATTGGAGGCGGCCCTCTGCTGCGACCCGTCCTGAAGTAGCCGTTTGGCCGGAATAGGAGATATAAAAGAGCGAACTCTCCTTCGCAGCATCAGCGGGTTTGTGTCCGCAGAGCCGGGTTTAGTCTGACGCTGCACCTGTGGAGAGGTGGAGTTTGCGTCAGCAGAAGTCTTTGCGGAGCTGAGCGGAGCGGGCGGGCACGAGAGTTTAACGTCCTCTGCAGCTCCTCGCGAGAACTTGGCTTCAGCGGCGTTTTGAGTCAATTTCGGAGGAAAGGGGCCAAGCGGCGCTACAGGAGGAGGAGGAGGAGGCGGGGCCGGCGTTCGGTAGTAGGGGTTTCCCTCTATCAACATGGCGCCTTCTCGTCCAACGTGGGTCGATTCCCACATTTTTAAATCGTAGAAAGAGCTCTGATGATGGAGTGAGCTTTTGCCTGCGAGTTGCTCCACGGGCAGGTCAGCCAGCCTCTGCCTCTGCTCCGATTGGCCGCCCTTGTGTTTCCCCGGGGAGGACCCAGGCTGCATCATCAACTCTTTCGGTGGCCTGTTCATCGCTTTGACCCAGTCACTCATGTCAGGGGGGTGATGAATGGTCCCGCGGGCATGTGGATACGTTTGAAGTTTGCACCCAGGTTGAGCCTGGGCGGGTAAATTGTGGTACGCGGGATGAGAGGGGAAATGGGGGCTGCCGCGAGGCATCATGGCGCCCTCCCTCGTGTCTGGATAGCGATACCCGGGGAAACTTCTGCCGCCTCCGGCCGATATTTCGACCCCGTGAAGAAACGACGGCGTCCTTGACGGTGAAGATAGAGAATGAGAGGTGATGGGGTGAGAAGGCACGGGTGTGAAATCTACACCGCCTCTCCTGTAGGGGTCAGCATTCAGCACCACGGACGAGGGAACAGATTTGGAGTGAAACTCGGCGTCAGCCTCGTTGGCCCCGTCACGGTGGTCAGCGTGGACGGTCGCGGCATCAACCGCCGACTCTTTTGGGGCCATTTCCACCTTCACCGCATGTTTCACCGCCGTGGCTTTTTTACTCAGATCACTGGCTGCTGCCGGGGATGAAAATGGCTGTTGAATGACGGAGGCTGCGCTGTGACTTTTCTCCCGCTCTCTATCACTTTCTCTATCTCTCTCTGGTGTGCCGTGTCTGTTCGGAGACACATCGCAGATGACCGAGCGACGCTCGGATGGGGCTAATGTGGAGCCTGATGCCTTCTGAGACTCTGGCTGTCCGGCGCCGCCTGTTACCGGCTCCGATTCTTGCAAAAGAAGCTCCTGAACAGCAGAGGACTGGCCTGAAACATTAAATAAAGCCTTTCTTTGGGGCACAGAATATGCGGATACATGCTTTGGGTGAGGCGGGTCACACTCTGAAGATTGCGATAAATGACTCTGGCCCCCACTCACGTCTGATTTTTCTGCATTTGGTACTATCTTACTATTAGGCAGCTCTGTTTTCATTGACTGAGGATCCGTGTTGAAACTGGGCTCGGTGCCATGCCTCTGGTTGGGATGCGGGGGCTTCCCGGGACCCACCTGGGTAGCCAAAGCTTCACTTACCCCACTTTGCACCCTCATACCGTCAGTGATGTCGTAAGCATTTCTGGCCTGGAACTGCTGCTGCGCGTGGGGGTGGGCAGAGTACGGCTGCTCGGGTCTGCCGTAGCGCCTGTCTAAATTGCAACCTTGAAGGACCTCTTGCAACAGGCTGGGAAAATGATGACTTTGTGAATTCTCCTCCTGCGCCTTGCTTCCTGCCCTGTGGCCTCTCTTCACCAAGTCCTCTGCTACAGAGCTAGCATCTTTGTGATGCGCAGGGCCGTACGCAGACGGAGGCTGCTGGTACCCAGCGTATCTGGAATTCGATTCCATGACGTCCGCAGAGCCGCCCCTTCCCCTGTTCTTAACTGGCAAATCCGAGCCGTACGTTGATTCTGGGTGGCCGAATTTATTTGATCCAGACTGAGGAGGATTCTGAGAATTCCGACTGAAGTTGGATTTCTGATGATGAGAAGAATACAGAGTCAGATCCACGCCCTCCTCTCCATTGTGAGTGCTGGGCTCTCTCAGGTAGGAGTGTGGCTGCTTCTCTTCTATACAGTCTTGGGGATGCTTGCTTTTTTCACCGTGACCCCCCTCAGATCGGGCTGAAACTATCACGCCGACACCGCTGTGCTCCTCAAACGGGTGCTTTTCCTCTCTCTCGTTACGTTGTAGTCTGGACGCAGCGAGCGGCCTGTTCTTCCTGTCCTGACCGTTTTGTGTATTGGCCTCTCGGTCGCGCTGCGCCAGGTTTCCAACTTCATCGCTTTCTTTCTTGATGCCTTCGCTTTTGATTTCTGTCAACTTCCTGCGGCCGGCTCGGTGCTCGTTGTGCGCCAACCCGGGTTCGGGGTCGCAGTTTGGCTGGGTGGGAGCAATACTGGAGGTGGTGGAGGAGGGGGACGAGGAAACCGGAGGCGTGGAGCGAGCAACCTGGCCGGCCTCCGACGCCTGACATCCGAACGGCGGAGATGACAACGGGGGGACGTGAGCGTCATTTGAATTAGCTTCAGACAGAGCCGTTTCTTTTGATGGTGAATCAAAGGGGATTGTTTTGACATTTGATGACTGTCCGCTCTGAGTCTGAGAGGGCGGGCGATGGCCGGCTGGCTCGGAGCCACTGCTCGCGCCGCTCATCTGCCTCACTCTCCCACGCTCCCCCTCTGGAAAGTGCTCTTCCCGCTCCACCTTGGCCCCTGGCACTCCAGCCGGTGTCACCGCCGCGGCGTCCTCTTCGGCACCGGCGTCCGCGACGCCGGCTCCGCTGCCTTCTTTGACCGTACTGGTACTCGAGGCCGCGCTGGCGTTTCGGCTCCGCGGTTGCGAGGCGAGCAGGCCGTGAGCCGCCTGCTGCATCTGCGCAAACTCTTTCGCCTTCTTCTGCGAGAACACCGTGTCGGTGAGGAGCATGTGCTGGACCGTGTTTGGTAAATTGGCTACTTGTGAGCTCAAGGCATTGAGACTATTCAGGCCTGCATCCTGCATTTTGTCAAGTGGGGACGATGAATAAACAGAGGAGGCGTCCTCTCTGGATCCAATCCCTGTGACTAACCCCATTTTGGAGCGGCCTGTTGGAGGGTGATGAGCCCCTCCGAGTGCACTCATGCTGGGAGCTTTATGACTGCTGCCGCTGCCACAACTGCTGATGCTGCCATTGGAGTTGGGTGTGGGACTTAGCTGAGGCATGCTCTGCAGTAATCTACCTTGTCCGTTGTTGCTACGGGGGTTCGCCGAGTGTGGATGAGGGGGGCCGTGGCCGGTGGGGTTTCCGTGCGGGTCTGTGGCCCCCATCAGAGGGGAAGGAGAGGAGCTGCAGCTGGGGGAATGTACGGCGGAGGCGGCCGGAGAGGGGTTGGATATGGGGCTAAAGTTTTGGTTCATTTGGTTCTGCTGGGCGTTGGGGTGCAGGGGAGATTTCGCCACTTCTTGAGACGCTGCAGGTGGCAAAGTGGAGGCTTGATGATGTTTGGCATAGAGAGCGCCTGAAGATGGTCCCTGGTGCTGCATCTTGACAGAGGGGTCATAACCGAGGCCTAAGCTGTGCTGGGAGCTGCGGTGCTGTAGCGCGGCTTGCTTGTGGAGCGAAAGTGTCTGTGGGGAGAATCCGGGGTAGTTTGGAGCGTGGTAACCCTGCTGAACGTGTTCCATCGGCCCCGCATTGTTAGCAGCAACTGAACTGGACATGGGGTTTGAACTGGAGTTGACACTGGGGGAACTGTTGACTTTGGGATCAAACCCGGGGGCGGCAGTCCCGTCCAGATATCTCTGCGGAGGGGGGCTGTACATTCCTGATGAGCCTGCGGAGGTTCCGCCCTGCGGGGAGTAATGTGGGTACTGAGGAGTCATTCTGTGCCCCGACTGCGGGTAGCCCCGGTGCTGCTGCCCGGGATGGAACGCTGGTCCATGTTGGCGGTGATGCATTTGAGAGCCTGGCACTGACTGCATTGCAGGGTTCTGACTCATGTTGTACTGCTGAGAAGGGGAGAACGCTCCGACGCCGCCACCTCCACCTGAACTTGAGCCGGAGGCGTAGTCTAAAGGATACGGCGACATCAGGCCGGACGATGGCGCGGAGCCAGAGCCTGTGTGCCGGTATTGGTGAGGTATATGTCCATCAATATTAGGGTACCCGAACCCTACCCCGTAACCCAGACCCCCCCTTCTGTGTCTGTCCTTGGCTCCCATTGAAAAATAATAATCCATCACGTCCTTCCTGTAAGGGTTGTTGGAGCTGCTGCTGTGAATGGCGCCCTGCGGCGGCTCGGCGGACACTCGGGTTCTGGCGCTGTAGGCGAGCATGTGGCTGGCTTGAGCGGGGCTGTGGTGGCCTCTGTGCAGGCTCTGCTGTTGCATCCCCATGTAATCGTCGGTCATCCTTGGGGAGATCTGAGGCTCTGCTGGCTGAGGGGGATACGCAGGTCCTCCTCCCCCACTCCTCCCGCTGAACCCCGGGGGGAGAGAGGGGGGAGCTGGGCTATTTGGAAAATTCTGCATCGTTTCTCCCGTTTTTTTTGTTTTGTTTTAAGTCTATAAGAAGGAATGCTTCCGATCAAAATCTGAGGGGATTATCACAGTAACCATTAAGGTTGTGGCAGTACAACACAGAAATGTTTTCAAAATCCATCCGGATGGAAGCTGACGAGTGTCCACATATCGCTCTTCTGAGGCCGCGGCAGCAGAAAGTAGGCAGGCAGATTTCACAGATGAGGTTGTTTTTTTGTTTTTTTTCTCCTGATATGAAAAGGCCCGATGGTGAAAAAAGAACCTCTGCAACCAGACAATCCTGCGATTGACTTCTTTTTTTTTTTTCCTTCCTCAAACAAATCTTGAGAAACGGAATTTTCAAAATGGAAACGAAAAAGAAAGATGTCGTTCCAGCGATGCTAGAGTCCCGCACTCATTTCCACGAAGCAGTTTGGCACTGGGCGGGCGACGCTAGCGCGGACGACTGGCACATCACACTGCGAGAGGCTCTGCCTCAAACGTCTCTTACATGTGTGCTGCTGTGATTAGCACAGCTCAAGCAAGCGGAGCTAGAAGAAAATTAAAGCAGGCTCGCGTCTGATAACATCCTGCGCAAACAACCTCAACAAAAGCGCTGAAAATTTACCCCGTCAAAGGCTTCCTTCAGTCCCCCGGCAGGAAGATGCTTTCTGGAATTGAACTCGCATCTGCGTGAGACGAGGAGAGCGGCGACTCGGGTCAGGAGGTCTGAATTCAGACCTTCACTCGACACTCTCAGAGGCAAACACTCCATTGATAAAGTCAGCAGCTCTTGGGTGTTACACTGTTGGAAAGTCTTGGTTTTCTTGGTCATTCCCTTTCAAACGTAGGTCTTATTTGTTTTTCCACTGCATGCGTGACATCAGAATGTAGATGTCTTTGGTCCCTATTTAGCAACTTTTTGCTGCTGGAATTTGCATTCGCTTTGGTTTCCTCCCGGGTCTTCAGCACGTAGCCGCGCTAGCTTTGTTATTTTCCATCTGGGTTTTACCTGGTTCCATGGCAATAATGTTCCAGAGGAAAGTAATCCATTTATTCCAGTAAGAATCCAGTCACTTCACACTCTTGTTTCCTTCTCACCAATTCCATGCAGCCTGTCTCCGCAAACCTGGAATGACAAAAGATGGATCAAAATGCGCCAGAACGATGACAAACTCAGTAATTAGAGAGAACTGTTGCAACACTGTGGAGATGATGCTCAATGTTCCCCCTCCCACACACACACACACCAGCCTTTTCATCATTCAAAAAAATATTCCCCATCTACAGATGGAATAAAGGCCTTTGTTTACCTTAGCAGATGTGTTACACTGCTGAGGTTGTTGTCTTTGCAAGACACAAACCCATGTAGACTCTAATATTTCAGATGACATCAGCATTCCTCAGAAGTGGTTTCGTATTTCACAGTCCACCGCACTAATCGCACAAAGAGATCCACCAAACCAACAATGTTATTAGCGTTACTTACATACAGCATCCGCTATTCATTCAGATCTGACATCGCTGCTTAAAAGGCTTTTTGGCTTAACGGGAACGGCGCTCGTTTAATATGCGCCGGGAGCGCAGCCCTCGCTGTGGTCGGAGCGTGTCTAAGCAGCCTCCCCTGACTGATAACAAACCAGAATGGCGGAGAGAAAAGTGGGTTAGCGGCGGCGTGCAATTAAGGCAACAAAGTAACACGGGCAAGGTCACAAACATGTAAACAAACGACCTCGTGGAGTTGAGGCGCCCCCCACCCATCTCCAGCGGGTCCACAATGGCACCGTTACAGTTGACAAAGTTGAAATGTTAATGGCTGACCTTCTGATAGGTCATTGTTTACACGTGTCAAGTGTGACTAAAGCCGCCATTGTTTCCCTCCACCATACTTTCAAAAGGTTAATGACCCCAAACGCACTTGAGGCGACTTTAATTCCGACAGGTCAATGATGAGAACCTTATTTACAGTGGGGATGTCAATTAGTGAGAGGTCATTTACTATGTGCACAGGGAGATCATTTAAAAGGGAGATCCAAAATCAGGATGAGGTTGCTCATCCTCACAAGTCAACAAACAAACAGATGCACGACTAGTGGGAGATCTGCTGTCAATTTGGGAACTTCGAAGCACACTATTGATCTCCTCTGCTCAGGATCTCGATCACTCATTAATCACAGCAGTTCACTGTGCGCGACCGCTCGCAATAACAGAGGAGTGCAGCGTTCAGAAAAATGACTCGATGCAGATTCGGCCGGCAAGTCAATCAATTACGCCGCTGCCTAATTGAAAAAAAAGCGTCGGTATTGTCCCAGTGTGGAGCACCAGCTCTCCTCTATTTAATGCTCCGTCGCCCCAGGTGGGTCATCAACCCAAAACACTCGCATTTATAAAAATCGGGAGCGACAATAGCCATTAGCAGGCAATACGCATTAAAATTAGCTCTGTGCAGCTACTCCCTTAGCTCTGTATGTTTAGCGCTAGCTCCCTTGTTGCATTATTACATCAAATATGCCAGCTAATTGCCTCTGCTGGGGGGATATCTTAGCCGCGAACCGCTAGTTAGCATCTCCGCAAGCTAACTAAATTGCGTTTGTTATATTATTACCAGCGTTTAAGGAGGTGAGGCAGTAGTAGCGGGCTAACGGCACTGGGCAGCCCAGCAGCGTTTAGCTACAAAGAGGTGATTAGGTACAGATGTTCAGCGGGGCTGGGACTAGATCAGTTAGCTAGCAATATAACGCAAGAGACTTGGCGTGGGTACTGCATCAGCAAACGACCATCACGCAGCCTGGCATTAGCCTGAACCAGCCAGGAAGAGACGGAGCAGTCAGACAGGCGAGCTAACGCGGTCTAAACGCATACCTGGACGCGGAGCAATGCAAGGCCCCTCGAAGACTGAAAGGCTGTTTTGTGACAATCCCGCTGCTGTGGCAGGAAACCCCAGTCTGGAGTCGACAGCTCCGCCGCTTTTCCTTCACCCTTTTTGAGTCCAGACAGCCCCGACCTGCGGCGGCGAAAGTCAGGGAGGGGGGAGCCCGTCACGACACCCAGATCCCGGGCCTTCTCTTCAGATCTCCCCCCCTTTCGTTTCCTTTTGTCCTCACCTCCAAAAATGATGTGAGCGGCGCACAATCGGGGTGCCTGTGGGTCCCGTAACCAGTGAGGGTCCATACACCCCCGCCCCCTCCCCGCTCCTTCCTTCTCTCTCTCTCTCTCTCTCTCTCTTTCTCCCTCCTCTCTCTCTTTCACACACCGCTGAGGTGATTCCACCTATCCCCAACTAAAATGAAACACACGCTGCCACCTCGGGAGGCTCTGCCAAATGCTCCGAGCTTAGTTTCCGCCGCTAAAATTGCATTTGCATTCCTTCATCAGCGGCCGAACCCATTCGCTTTCCTGTTAGACTACTGTGTGTGTGTGTGTGTGTGTGTGTGTGTGTGTGTGTGTGCGTGTGTGTGCGTGTGTGTGTGTGTTCTTGCAAGAGAAAGACCGCCTTGAAAATGCATGCACACTCATATTCCTGCACCCCCCTCCCTCCTTCATCTGTCTCCATCGCATCCCTCCACCTCCCCTCCCTCTCTCAAGCTTTTGCCATTTCACTGATTTTTTTCTTCTTCTTCTTCTTCTTCTTCTTCTTCATCCACTTCTCTAACACACAAAAATATATATCTAAGATTACGGTTCCACGTGCATTTTTCCTGCACGCACTGGGCGGCTCATCAGGGCTCCTTTGTTCTTACTTCACCTCAAGTAGTGAAGAGGAATCGGGGCAGCCTAATGAAGGCACCGGGGCACAAAGGCAACGTGGAGAGGAGGCAGAGTTGAATGGAATGGAGGTGGGGGGGGATTGCAGCGCCGCTGATGAGGCTCGTTAGGTTCATTGTGGCCGCCTGATGCTGAACTGCAGACTCATTGTGCAGCATTGTTGTTGTTTTCCCCAAGAAGAGCATAGGCTCTGGCTAATGCCTGACACCCTGCTCGGGACATGAGGGTGGGACGCAAATCTCATCTGTTTCATATTAAACCCCGTATGCCCCCTCCACACCCGCGTGTGAGTGCCGCACAAGCACCTACGTGCACGCAAACGCTCCACAAAACAAGTGTCAACACGCACCCAAACGGGTCAGGACGCTCCCTGAATTGACCCGACAATCACGACGCAATAAAAACCCTCCCTGGGCTTTTTTTTTTTCCTCTTAACATTTCAATAGGTCTCATTCCCTTGCAGAAACACGTCTATTTCTACCGCGGTTGCCATAGCAACTGCATCACATCACCTTTAACTGTGGATAATTCTCAGTATCTGCATTTTGCCTTTGAACGCGTGCGATTTCGCGCGGGTGCGCTTTTGGTTTGCGGGCGCGGGTCTCACTTTCCGCGCGCGCACGCCCGCCGCGTCGCCTCTGAGGTAAAGGGGTGAGTAGCGGGGCGAGATAAAGGCCGCTGATACCCCGCGCCAGCCAGCCGGGCCCATCCAATCACCGGGAGCACCTGCTGCGGTGCGCGCCGGCTCTTCCCTCCATCACCCACAAGGTCAGATCTGGTGAAGAGGAGGCTCGGAGCGCACGGGCGCGCACGATCCGAGCGCGTATCGCCTTCCACGTCTCCCTCACATACACAAGCAGCCCCTTTTTTCTCCCAGTTGCGTTGCTCAATGTGTCTACATTCATCTTTGCCGAGTTCAAACCTGCCGCGCCGCCATAGTTACAGACCCGGGAGCAGTCGTGACGGAGACCAGGCTCTCAAATCCACTTCACACACGCGCACGAAACAGCCTGGTGCCTCAAATGGACCCGCCGCCGTGCAACAAGGCAGGTCTTTTTTTTTAATAGTCTCCAGTGAGTTTATTAAAATATGATTTCACGTCAGTTGCATGAGAAATGTCTCCGAATGGGCCTTTGCAAATTAGGAAACCTCCCGAATGAGTGATAGAAAAGGAGAAGCAGAAGTCTGCTTGTACCGTCCTCCCTGTTGTCCGGGGGGAGGCGAGTATTCACGGTGCTGCAGCCTGAAGCACAGAGATGAGGCACAGCACAACATACACGCATTAAAACCCCCTTTAACTGTTCCATACGAGCCAAGGATGCAGTATTGTGTGTCTCTATGGAGACTACGTGTGCGCGCTTGCGTGTGTGTTCTTGTACATGCTTCACATTGAGTAGGCCTTGCAAAATACGCAAAACAAGGACGTTTTGGGGAAGTGTGGGTATTTTGCATGGTCCTCGCGTCTCCAAAGGACTGGCTGAGGGTTTAGGATGGGGTTCAGGTTAGGGGCTTAGCCGGGGGGGCAGTTAGGATAAGGGGGTTGTGATGTGATGTGTGTGTAGGTGTGTGGGTGTGTGTGTGTTGGGGGACAAGAGTCCAGACTTTAAGTGCGTTGGCTACACTGAAACGCAGCCATTTTAATCACACATTGTGCTCTATTCGAGCCTCATCTGCATCCACATGTGCATCCACATGTGTCCGACTCTCCCAGCAGCAGTCGCGTCCACAGCAGCGGCGGGATGCAGTTTCCTTGGCGACCACACGGAGTCAGAGTCAGACCACGGACGCGCAGCGGTGTCGCTCTGCTCGGGCCTACTGCGGCACAAAATAGAGCCGACTTCGTCTCATCTGTGGCTTTGAAGTACTTCTATTTCACAGTCTTTCATCTTCCCCTGCGTTATCACAATTACGCTCACGCGGACGTTGAAACTATTGTGGTTGGAAAATGGGCGCCACCTTTGATGATCCTCGCTGTGAGGGTTCGCCAAATTACGATCAAGAAGTTTGATTCCTGTCAGGTAGTGAGATGCTCTACGCGTCTGACCCTTAGCACGAGGACTGGTGTCATGTGGAGCGTCAAAACTTTAATTGTTAATTGACGTGCTGATAAAGGGACCGTGAGACGGTCACTTCCACGCCGCCAACTCCCCCGATGGCCAGCAGGGGGCGCCCCTTCCTAACGTTCCCTCACTGACGCGCTCACGCTGAGTCGGTCTGCCACGATCGGCTCGTCTCCTAGCAACCTGAGCAACCTGCCTCCAATCACTACGGATACCGAAAGGAAGGGTAGGTGGGTGGGTGTGAAGAGGCAAATTGGGGGGGGGGGGGTGAGTGGGGTCTTTAGTATCCTCTTGCTGGAATCAGAGGGGAGGGAGGTGTTACTGGTTGATTATGTGAAGAGGTGATGGAGAACAAGTGAATCAGCAAAGGTTGACAGGAGGATCTGCTGCCATGATTTATGTTAGCCACATGTCCACACCTGAAGGGCCTCTTCTTCTGTTCTCCTGTAAATGTGACCGAGTTTTCATCATCATCATCATCATCATCATCATCATCATCATCAAAATCATCACTGTCATTATCACCATTATCATCTTCACTTCCCCTTCACACTGATCTATGATTCGATGTCACACACACTGGACTCTGGTCCGTGTGTGTGTGTGTGTGTGTGTGTGTGTGTGCACGCACACTCAGCACATTCTTCCACTGCATCACACACGCTGGACTCCTGGAGATGACACATATGGAGCGCACACGGAATTCTGCCGTGCATACAGAGCTCAAAGAAAAACACACCCACACACATGCTTGTCACTCACCGGTGCGACACAACAAGCCTTCACACACACACACACACACACACACACACACACACACACACACACACACACACACACACACACACACACACACACACACAGTGATGCGACACTGACCTTAGACACTGCACCCCCCCCCGGGCCTGCCATGTGACATGTGAAAGGGTTTATCTATCTATCTATCTATCTATCTATCTATCTATCTATCTATCTATCTATCTATCTATCTATCTATCTATCTATCTATCTATCTATCTATCTATCTATCTATGTGTGTGTTGTATTGTGTTGTGTTGTGATGTATTGTGTTGTGATGTATTGTGTTGTATTGTGTTGTGTTGTGATGTGATGTATTGTGTTGTATTGTGTTGTGTTGTGATGTATTGTGTTGTGTTGTGATGTATTGTGTTGTGTTGTGTTGTGAGCTGAATTAATGGCCAGTGTGCTGCTGCACTACACCAACTTGAACTCTGCGGTGCTGAAGCAGGAGATTAGAGGAGGAAAAGAACATGTGTATTTATGTCTGAGTGTTCATGCGCGCGTGTGTGTATCAGAGAGAGATTGATAGAGAGAGAGGGGGGGGGGAGAGAGAGAGAGAGGGAAAAAAACGCCGATCGCTGTTGCCGGGGCAACCATCTCTCTCCCATCTCTTCTTTAACCCTTTCTCTTCAGCGCCTCCTTGTCACCATCGCTGCCATCTCTCACTTTGCTGATGTCCTATCACTCCATCTGTCCGTCTTTTTTATCTTCACGCTCCCTCGCTCTCCCTCTCTTCTCTGTGCTCAGTCTCACCTTCCACTCGATGATGGGTCCTCATGTCGGTGCACCTGTCGTTCTGTCTGCACACATGTGCTTGTTAGCGCTGAATCACTCTGTGCCGGACAACAGTCACAGTTTGTGCTGAAGTTTCGGACAGGAAGTCATTGTTTCGCTTCGCCACCGCTTTGAATCTCCGTGATGCAACATAACAAACCCAACGACTGCGCGTAAAGATTTAGAAAATCGAAGCTGAAACGCTAATTAAATAATTATTCCAACCAATCACGGATGAACTGATGGTTCAGGTTTAGCTAGAGGAAATCAGTCGGTGTTCTTCAGTCCAATATTGTAACATCACTGAAACCTGTTGGAGTCAAAGGGGAAGCATGAACATATTTGTGTCATTTAAATTCTGCTTCATGAATATTTTACTGTGTAACACACTCACAGATCGGAGCGTTCGGGCAAAGTGAAGTGAAGCTGCAGCCTGTGGCGTAGGCGTGAGCGTGTGTTTTTAACATGCAATAGCTCATCAAATAAAGGAATTTGGTTACATTGAACACCTAAGACGGTTTCATTTGATGTTCCTACCTCTGTCAGATGCCATTCAAAAGCTCGATCATATGACTTTCATCTCGGCCCCCCGTACATTCCATCGCTGCCTCAGGACCAACACCGCGCTTTCACAAATAATGTATCCAGTTGCTAGGTAACTGTTAATTGTTAAAGTGTAGGCCCTTCATACAGAGTCGAAAATGACGGAAGAAAAACAGGCTGAACAGAGTGGGCAGACGTTCTGGAAACAAATTCCAGCCTCTGAGGTCACGAGTTTCAAGGATGGAGCGAGTTGTCTCTCTGAAATGGAAGTTTGCTTTATGGACTTATGAAAGCAACTGTTGTCATCTGTCCTTTTTACCACTCCACCTCCTCCCCCTCCTCCGTCCGGCTCTCTCTCTCATTTCTCCATTATCCGGCAAACTCTCATCCATAACTCACAGGCCCGGCGGCCGTTTATTACTGCGGCGCCCCCACCGCCTCTCCCGCCGCTGTAATAAGTCAACATGATGCTCAACAGAAGGGGGCATTGGTGAGTGAAAGAGAGATATAGGGAGTAGGAGAGATGGAGAAAGAGGAGTCAAGAAGGCAAAACTGGTCAAACAGATGAGGAAAAAGGTGTAGCATGGTGTTATGCAACAGCATCATTTAGCATGTAGCAACTCTAAAGAGCAACTCTAAAGCCCCCCTATATCCACCCCTTGACAACCTCCACGTCTCCCTACATTGGCACCTTCATCTCACTAATCTCTCATCCCTTACCCATCTCACCTTGCCCCCACCATCAATAATTGAATAAGTCTTGCTTTGCTGGTGTGGCTGAAAAATTAATGTGAGCCAGGACTGATGGGGGGCTTGGGTGCTCCTCTAGTGATGATGGATGAGGAGATAGGAGAGTTGGAGCCGCAGAACTGGAGGACATGCGGGTTTGTGTGCAGGTATGGACTCAGTTTTAGCTTAACTTGCAGTTATGTTAGTTAAAACTCTGTTTAGCTAATAGACCAGGGTTTGGGTTCTGTGTTTGTGGCCTTTCTGTGTGGAGTTTGCCTGTTCTGCCTGCATGAGTCTTCCACAGGTGTCTCTTGTTGCGTGTGTGTCCTGCGATGGGCCTGTCCAGGGCGTGTTACTTACCCATTGGGTACTGGGATACACTGGAGCACCCCCAGCCTGATTCTGATCAGGAATAATCAGTGTTAGGTTCCCCTCACAGAATGCTAGCAAACTGTCCTTTGTTTTTCCTCACACACTGCTTCTTTACAGATGACATCACCATTGATAAACGAGTTGTACACACTTGCGCTTCTGAAATAAACGCAACGGAAACAGAAAAACAAGTGAAAACCATTTAATATGCAACCGTGGTCTTCAAATGCTAACAATGCAACCCACAGTATAAACTACCAGATTACACCTTGAACAGAAGCCTTTTCTTAAGTTGCCGAGCTTCCCACATAGCGTGATCCGTGTAAACAGGTTGGTGGCCCAGAGGTTGTCAGAATGACAACTACCGCACTGTTCAGGAACAATCGCTAACAAGGCTACGCTGTTGCAATGATCGCTCACATTAGGTCCATCAGGACGAATGGACCGCCTTTATTTTCCCACCCCTATCACGTAACGCCGCTTTTGAACCAAGTTTCTAACCTGGTGACCTGGAAATTGAATAAATATTGATAGCGCTGTAGCATAACTTAGCCGGCAGAACTGCACTTCTTTCACATTATCCTCGTGTGCACTAATCTCATTTTTCCACTCCAAAGCCCCGCAGCTACCGAATATCCAAATGCCACGGACGTGTTGAGCGAGAAGATAAAAGATGTGTCACGAGCCAAAATAACACAGCGCTGAAATGTGTTTGCGGTGCTGGTTTCCACGAGCAGAGTTCTCCGTCTCGGACCATCTGAGAGGTGGGAAGTGGTAGACTAGAGAGTAGGGTTCTGAAAGTCTCAACAGGCTTCTTGGCAAAGTAACTGAGTTTTAGTATTTAGAACTAAGACACCCGGAGTGTATCAGGGCTATTTTACTTTTTATCCTTTTTGGATAAGATGTAAAATCGGCACATTACACAGCACAGTCCGGCTCAGGGAACGTACTTTTGGACATAAGCAACCACCCCCCCGCCTCCCCACACTTCAATATTGATGATTCAGAAACTTGGCTGGAAGTTGCATTTAGCTTAGGGAGAAATGAGATGTATTAAGTGAGGGGAAAAAAAGCTTTTCCATCAGAGGACATTAATGGCCTAGCTAAGCACACGATATTAGCTTTGATTTTTTCTCTTTTTTTTCTCGGGGACAGGATGCCCTGCTTATAATTCAGAAACCTAGATGCATTAGCTTAAGGGACAATATTACACCACTGGCGAGAGAGCGGCACCGCTGAATGCCCTCTGCAATGTCAACTGGAAGGCGACTGGTGAGATATTGATATTGACGCAGCAGGACAGAAGAAAAAGAAAACAGCACCAGAGATGTGAAACTTACAGGTTTTTATTATTAATACTCAACACTTCATTTTGTTCATCATGTACAAAGAGAAAGAATAGTCTTATTTGAGCACTTATAGATATCAGTAGTATCCTTATTAGAAGTACCTTAGCGGGTTGTTATTATTATAATACCTTTTTTTTGCAGTTTTCTCATGATGTGATTAACTGTTACTGAGATTACTTTGATCGTTTCCATACAAAAAAAGAAAGGTAAACGTCCCCCCCTCCTCCCCCACACACCTTCTGTGATACTCAATATTTACACAACCTGTACAAGTTTTGCTTTAGGTTTCTTTTTCTGTGTGGTGTAAAAATCTGCAGGTTATCTCAAAGAAGGGGGAGGGGCACAAAAAGAGAAAAGAATGGCCGAGGATATTATGTATACCATCATGTGTACAATTAGATATGTTACATGTTCTATTTCCCCCATTTCGTCACATAGTTAATCTAATCAGGCCTCGTAGTTCTCTGATCCTGCACTCTGTGAAACACATTAGTTGCAACCCCTTATGTCTTTGATATGTGACTCGGGTCAAGCAAAGCACTGTTAAATATGAAAGCCAGAGGCAGAAAATAGCAAGAGCAAAGCAACTTTTCACAATTCTATAGAAAAGTTTGATATGAATGCCTTAATTCTACAAGCAATTGCAAAGAAACCCCCATAAGCGGCTATATTAAACTGGCTTTTACAACAAATCATAGATCACAGTATATTTCCTCGGCATTGGAGACAAGTTATTGTTCGAAAACATTGATGTGAAAATCCCAATATAACCTCAAAACACACAAAAAAAAGGTCAGTATGATCGGTGCATGGCTTCTTGTGGCTGACCGTGTCGTGCCGTTATTTGGTCCCTCGTGTTGATATTCGTGACGGAAAAAACAAAAAGCACATGTGACCTGAGGTGTCCTTTACACCCCCCACCTGCAGGAGGCATCAGCCCACCAACCCCGCCATTTTAGCGTTATGAGCTGTGAGCAAAAGTAAAAGTGACACAGTGTTTTGAAACGTCCGAGTCCAATCTGTTGTGATCGTTTGCACGTAAGGGAAAGAAAATAATAGCGAGGGGCCACGTTTGCAGCCTGACCGGCGCACTCTGGCAGCCAGAGGTGGGAAACGCCTGATAACAGCAGCTTTACTGCAGTGGAAAATAAGTGCGTTTTCGGTTTGGGCGTGCTGTTGCAAATGAGGGAGAGGGGAAAAATGCAGCAGGTTGCGCGGAAAATAAAGGATTTGGCAGAGTTTGTGTGCGCAGGGATGCATTTGTCACATTTCCATCGAACCTCCAGACACAAATGCATTCGAGAAGGAAAACAGAAGAGGGACGGGCTTCCCGCTCAGGGCCGGGGAAAGGATTATGGATATGGAGAAAAAGGGGGGCATTTATGATGGACTAGCAGACACACATGAAAGTTTAATTGACATCTGAGGTCCCAGCAGACACACAGCTGCAGGAAAACAAATTAGGATCAAATGCATTTAAAGTGTTTTCCAATGTCAAATGACACACTTTGGAGCTGAGATACAACGAGGGTTGAATTCCTGTGCAGCAACAGAAGCAAGGTGGCAGAAGCAAGGTGGCACCTTTGAAATAAGGGGTTGCACAAATGCATTTCAGCCTCAGGTGATTCCCGCTCAGGCGAAACTACACTCGTGCTCGGTTGTTGACGAAATTGTGCGGAAATTATCGGCAATGTTATCAAAACCTCAACACTGGGAAACTGTGCAGTGCTGATCAAATATGTATATATAGATATTAATGTGTGTGTGTGTGTGTGTGTGTGTGTGCGTGTGTATTCTTTACCACAGTGATTTCTATCCCAAACACAGATAGGGGACAGGATAGGCCGGGCTGACGATGGCTCTAAATTCTCTGTGCAATCACCATTAGAGCCCGGTTTAACAAATAAAGAAATAAACTGAAAACGGGCAACAAAAACGTTGATATCTCGGATTTTTGATGCCTAAAAACAAAGGATCACTATACAGTTTACTGCCTCTATATACGAACATCATCTATGTATACACCTGTCATCGTATTCCATAAATGTGTAGATTCCAATTTGACCTTGAAAATGTGTGTAGAGCTTACTTTAAAAAGAGGAGGAAAAAAATCTAAACACAATTTAAGGGAAAATTAGCAAAGACTTCTAAAAACTAAAATTTCCCTTTGGATCAACAAACATCTACACCTACAGTAAGTTATCGTCAGTCTTGGACAACTTTAGTGAAAATATGAAAAAGCATAAATTCTTATCATTATTAGTATACTCATTGGTAAACTATAATAATTAAGTAAACATGAGATTGAAAGAAAAAGAGAAAATTCAATAATGTCACTATTACTGATAAGTAATATTTATGTCTTAACTATATTTTTGTTCTTTTTTTGCTCTTTTTTTTAATTTTTGTGATTTTTTTTAAATGAGTTTTATCTCTTAAATTGCTGCAAAACATATTGAAAGTTACATCCTGCCTGTCTCTTTACTGTACAAAGTGAAAAGAGTTTTAAATATATTTACAAGGAAAAAGATTGATACTAATGCTGACACTGATTGATGTCCACTCCCAGATCTTCTTTCAGTTAAGTCTTCCTTCGTCGGTTCCCCGTTCTTATGCCATCTTAACGGTGGCCCTGAACTTTCAAAACATAGAAAACGATTCAGGAGACGCCCACCTCAGTATATGGAGTCGAGAGGGAAGGACGGGCATGTTTGACTTAAGGCTAACTTCATCACTGTTACCTGTGGAGTAAGGGTGCTGATAGTCATCAGCCAAACCGATGGGGATTAAAAAAAATACCCAGCTGTTATCGGACAGTCTTGACCCTTGCCTCCCTACAGCAGGTACATTTAGAGGAAACTTTAAGTCTGCATTGCCAACGTTCACACTCCAGCAGCTCCGATCGCAGCCCTTGAACTTCTGACACCGCCAGCTAATCAAAGATCAAACCGTTAAAGGACTAATCGAGGCGTCAGTACAGCAAAATGATGAGTCGTCATCAGACGGCGAGCGTGGGGGATGGGCTCGAAGAGATGGGACGATAAGGCATGTCTGCTGAGAGACAGAACCTCCTCTGAGTAAAAAGGTCCTGCGCTAAATGAAGCAAAAAGTCCATCAAGACGTCGGCCAGAGCACAAAAGCTTTTTATCGCTGTCACACAGCAACAACACTTCCTACACATTTTGGAGCATTTCGCCTACACAAACAACATCTATTAATCATACACAAAATCCAGACAGAGCCCGGAGTTCTGACTGCTTGCGCGAGTGTAAAGAAACACCTTTGTCCAATGAAAATCCCGGAAAAAGTTAAGTGTCTGTAGCCTGGAACCTGAATAAAAACAGTGGTCTAAGGGCTGCAGTGTTGCGTGACTGTGAAGTGACGTGTGAAATCGTTTTTTTGTTTTTTTTACGAAGTTAGAAAACACCTTCCAAATGGCGTTCGTGTATCTAAAAACCAAGCTTGGTCACAAGCCCGCTGTAATTTTTTTTTTACCGACTTTTTTTTTTCTTTTTTTGGCTCATAAACATGATTTGACCCACGAGCAGCCTCCGATGCATGCTGGTCCGTCCCAGCGCTGCTGCGCGGTGGGCCTCATGTGAAGTGGAGACCGCTTAAGGCACGTCCTTCCTCTGGGTATGTTCAGCTTCCGATCAAACGTGTTCACAGTAGCACAAGTTCAGCTGGACAAAAGGAAAACAAATTGCACAAACTGAACTTGATGGTTTTGAAACCTTCGTTTTTTTATACAGAGAAAAACAAACATGGCTATGGAGAAAAGTATCCGAGTAAAAAGCAGAAAAACGGGAAATGGGAACCCGAACTTTCCGCCTTTGTCCTGCTGCCACCACAGAAACCACAGATATTAAAACATTATTGAAGTACCAACAAAATAGAAAATGAGAGAAACTCATAAGCAGTGTTATCATAATCAGCACTAACATCTTCACATTGTTGTCAATATTATTGTTGTTCTTATACCCTGTTGTTTTTTTCTAGAAGAATATCTTATTATCATTAATGATTGTATTTCTCATAGCAAATAAGATTGGCTCTTTTGCCGTTGGAGATGAGGAGGAGGAGCGGCGGCGAACGCTAGAGGAGAGAGGCAGCAGTCATCTCAGGTGCAAATGTGACAATGTCTCCTTTCTGCGGTGACACAGGGGCAGATGGGCAGTTCGCTCCTCTCAACACTCTTGCAGTCTTGCTTCATAAGTGCTCAGCGTGAGCTCTCCGGCAGCCATCACCTCGCACCAGACTAACACACCCAGTATCAAGCCGGGATGAGGTGTTGATGATAACCGAGTACACCGACTTCTGTCTCAGTGGCGGATGGGATGATGGACCTGGACTTTGCAAGCGAGGGCAACAAAAAAAAGTTAAGCTGAGAGTAGCTTCGGCCATTTCTGAGAGCGGGTTAACCTCCCGTACCTCCTCCTCCTGCTGTCCTCATTTTTATTTTCCATGTTTAAGTCATCTCCTCATCTTTGACCTCATGGTGCTGTCCCAATATGGGCTAGGATTGATGTTTGTGGACAGTGTCTTTAAAATCATCCCTGATCTCCTAACAACACACACCTCAACTCCTCTCTTTTTCACAGGCCATTGTCTGTTCCTTCTCCTCCCTTTTAACTCTCACACGTCAGACTCGATGCTAGAAAGTTTCTCATACACATGGCCATTGCTTCCATTGAAAGGACGTGGGGGGCTGACTCCCAGCATGGAGCCGTGGTGATTCATTCCACCAAGGCCGAGCTCTTTTGGGAATCGGGACCCCACATTGGACATCACCCCGGCCGTAGCAGATGCTGGCAAATATGACGCCGTGCTCATCTGGCTCCTAAAGTCACTTTGGCTATTTGTGGCAACTTGCTGCTGCTGTTGCTTCTTCATGTAATATTGTTTGGCCCCGTGCATTAGACACTGGTCGTCACCAAAGGTCGGTATAAAGGGGTTCTGGTTTACCCGGTCAGGGTAGAGAGATTTGGATAATGAGAATGCTCCTCCTTCCATCAAGGACCTATCCCTATCTCTCATGTCTCTCTCTCCAACGGAACGGCGGTGGAGGCCCTCACCACCTCTGAACAGGCCGAATGGTGATCCAGGTCCTTTCCGTCCCTCACCTCCGTAAAATAACGGATCTCTGTCTCTTTCCCTTTCCCTCTCAGAGCCCCCGTGGCGCTCGAATATGTGTGCAAAGGGACTGGTGCCCTCCATGTAGCGTTCTTTCTCCTTCAAGCTCACACTCCTAGGTGGAGGCAGCATTCCTCCCATTCCTGCACCACCCATCCCGCCACCTCCTCCGAGCCCCCCCATCAAACTCCCCATACCGTCTGACTCCTCTTTCTGAAGGTCAACAAAAGTGTCATATGAGTGCTGCCTTCTAAGTTGTTTGCCCCCCTTCCTCCTCTGTGGGCCCTGCATTTGAGTCTGGGGACCGGCTCCTATACCTCCTCCCACACCTTGCCCTCCCCCCATCTGTTCCAAGAGGTGGTTGTTGTCTTCGCTGATATCATAGAGGTTTCCCGTCTTTTTACAGCCTTCACAACGCATGCAGGTAGCAGAGCTGGGACGGCTGTTTCCTCCACCTGAAGAGCCACAGCTCATGCCACCGCCGTACCCACCGACTCCTCCATGCACAGATATCTGTTTGCCCCCTGCTCCACCACTAGCCCGACAGTTTCTGCACTCCCACTCTCCTCCTGCTAGCCCAGATCCTCCTCCACTCTTAGAATCAGACCTTTTAGGCTTGCTTTTAAGAAAGTCGTCCACAGGGACCAGGGAGGTGCAGGTTGCCACCCCTCCATCTCTATTTCCAGGGCCCTCTGTAAGGTCCACATGTTCCCACTGAGGGACTCCCTCTTTGGGCCGGAACTGGTCCAAATAAAAGTCTCTAACGCTCTCCTTTTCTCTGAATATATAGTTTCCATCATTATTTACTCCACCACCACCTCCTCTCTTCCGCTCAGAGGGCAATAGGGGTGGGGAGCCCGATCGGTGGCCATGGTAGTGATGGTGGCTGATGTGGTACGGTTTTCTGCGGTAGCCTAGCTCAATTTCATCCAGCTCCCGCCTGGACTTGGCAGAGGCTGGCCTCTTTTTCAGACTATCTCGATATTGTTTACGCTTCTTAGCGTTCCCCTCCAGGTTTCCGTAAGTTACGGTGTGTGTGGAAATGTCCGAGACATCTGAGCGTATGTTGCCATCCTCTTCCGCTCTTCCTCCGCAGTAGTTATGCCCAGGTATATATGTGGAACTTGAGGCACCGCCCTTAAAGGAGAATTTCCCATACAAATCTGGGAGGCCACCTTTGAAGCTTTGGCCTGAAGGAGGGGTCTGTCCAGCAAGGAGGTCAAACTTGCTCATATTCCGGTGGGTGAGTGCTGAGCATGGCTGAGTAGTGAATATGGGAGCCACCCCCCCACCCAGGCTTTCGCAGTCAAACATGCCACCCTCCAGTGAGCTAGCACTGCCCAAACTGTGGGGCCGGTTAGGAGGTGGTCCACTGAGCCCAAGTGTAGAACCATGGCGATGCAGGTAATGGTCCTGGTACAGATTACTGTCCTTCATGTGGATGTTACCGAAAGTCCTCTCCACCTCGCTGATGTAGTCGCTGAACATGTTGTCTTCTGGTAGGTAAGGTGGCTTGCAGTCCGAATGTCCCGCCAAACTGCGTCGGTGTTCAGAGATGTCGTACACAGAAGACTCTCGCCGAATGAAGTCCAGGGCACTGTGCGGGGAACCGTTAACCCTCGATAGGGAGGCCATGTTCTTGGCAGTACGTAAGAGGCGCATAATGTTGGAGTGTGTGTTGTTCATGGTGCCTGATGGGGAATTCAACGCCGAGCTGCTCTTCTCCTCGATCTGGACCCCGTGAATGCAGCTGTAGATGCCCTGCGTGGGAGAAATACAGACATTAGCAATTGAAATCAATGACATTATGTAAACACTATGATCTTAGCAAACCCAACAACAGATTTGATTCAGGAACACATTTTGCGCATGTTGCCTTTCACCGAATACTCATTCAAAAGCACTCCTTTCAAAACAGTGTTGATTTTAATGTTTGCATTTGCTCCTGATTAAATAATAAAGCAACGTATGACCAATGGTACTTAAATTAGAGGTTTATACCAAGTCAAAGACACGGAATTATTTATCATTTACATGTCATGCATGTATTTTACAGCATGGATTTCAGGATCTAAGTTACAATGTGCGATTCAAAGCTGATAGTTCTTCACACACAGAGAACTCTATACTTACAGGGACTTAATGCTGGACACCCATAACATAAAGTAATAGCAGAAAAGGTATGCTCTTTACTTGCACCATAAATATGAATACTAAATTAAATACTGTGAGATAAGCAGAGAGAATGTTATATCTGGATGATGGATAAAGGCAAAGGAGCCGTAAAATCCCCTGGGTCACGCTGGTCAATAGCTTTAATCAATGTGATTAGAATTCAGCTGAACAATATCTGCTGGATGTTTTTAAACACCTCTGTTCCACCATTCGGTACTAGAGGCCACAGCACAATCCTCCTAGAAGGGAAAGGCCGTGCCAAGGAGACACCAGTGGAGCCCCGCTGCGACAGAAAGATAAACGGCTCCATTTACATTCAGTGATGTACTATACAATATTCAGATAAAAATGGATGGAGAGCGGAAAGCGGGCCGGGCATGACGGATGGGGAGAAAGAAGGAACAAATCAATCCAAAACAATGATTTCGTGCAGTTTTTTGATTTGCTTGGAGATGGCTGCGGGAATAAAGAGCCACTTGGCTACAAGTAATGAGGTCAGGACTCTGCTAAGATGTTAGGGGTCAGCTGGATAGCTGACATGCTTCGCTGTTGAGATAAAACGCATTTCCCTTCCCCGCCTTTAATCCACTAATAGGACTTGTTGACCCTGAGTTGCACTTTCCAATTATTTCTATAGGCAATTATTCAGCTTTACAGCTGTTTTCAAGAAAATGCTAAATAGCTAATGCTGTAACGTTTTCAGCAACAATAAGTCCAGTTCAAAACCCCATCAGATAAAATCCTTGTGTGGAATAATGAACCCAAAACGCCCAATTGTGTAAAACTGTTGCATTAGGTGCAGCTAAAAAGAAGGTTGATGGTAGTCTCTCCCCTCCATTTATGAGTGTGCTTGAGATTGAGACAAGTATAGTGTAACGTCCCCTGAAGAGACTCGAGACTTGAGAGTTACTATGGAAATTCAAGTCTAGGAATCATTTAGAACTTCTTCAATTTCACACTCTGTTAACAGCCAAGTATGTAAAAACTGACGGTGGCAGCGGAGGCTGGAATAAATGTAAAAAAAGACAAGGGTTTTATAGAAATGTGGAATCTGTGTGCTTGCACAATTTGTCACAATTCTATCCTCTTTTTTCCCCCTTTTTACCATCCTAATTACACCTACCGCCAAATCCGTCACATCGTCCCCCTGTGACTCCAATCATAGCACCTCGCCTCATGCATTCACTTTGTGTCTCTTAAAATCTGATCTTTAATTTTTGATAGAAGAAGTATACAGTATATCTGTAATATATATATACTGGAGTAAGAACCGTTTAAGGTGTGGACATTCAAGAGCAAAGAAGTGATGATGCTCCAAATTTCACAGTTGGTGGAAAGGAAATAGTCTAGAAAAATACACACACACACACACACACATATATATATATATATATATATATTCATTTTTTTCTCAGTATATCTACACATCTCTGGAACAAAATGACCTTTTGTTGCCTCCAAAACATGATTTCATGTCATAATACTCATGAAATCCACAGCTGGTTCACCACACATATCAGATGTAGTGAGTCCTGCTGCGTTAACTTAAATATTTAGTTTGTCCACCTTCTGCAGCAGCTCCAGCTGCACGTCTCACTGATAGTGCCAGATTTCCTGAGAACTTTGACACTAATGTTCCACCACGACTTCTGCAACTCAAGCCAAATGCTTGCCTTTGATTGTACCGTACATGCATGTCTCCAGTTTATTTTCCAGCTACACTGTTAAATGTAATGTCACAAAAACTCAAATTCATGGTTTATAAAGTCTTCCCGTTCCAACACGTCCAGAATATCCATTGCAAAGTGGTTGAAATTAGCTTGGAAATGGGCAGATTCTGAGATTTTCATCAACACTGCTGCTTCACTCATTTTTTTGTGTGTGTGGGTACATTTTAAACTTGTTGTTCTCCTACACAGTTTCACCAAATCTCACAATAATTCACATAAACACATTTTTTTATCTCCCAGTTTTAACAAGCCCAGTGGTTAAAATAAGTCTTTAAAACAGGTGGGTTATGAGCTGTTTAAAGATCACTATATGGTGCATGCTGAACATCTGCAGGATATGTACTGAAGGTTGGGGGGGGCATCAGGCATGAGGGCAGGGACGGGCCTCCATGTCTTTGAAAATGTCTAGTTGTTATTCTGTGGATCAATATATACATTTTATAAGTATATTTAACGTCATTTTTTAAAAACTAAATAAAGATTTGAGTGGAACACTGAAGATTTTGTGGGGATGGGGCAGGTTAAATCCCATTTACAGCCCCCGACACAGAGAAAAGCATTCACTAAAATGCGATTGAAATACAAATCGTGCCCACATAATGTGACAGTTGGCAGCCTGGTACGGGTCCAGTTTTACAGCAGCAGGATGAGTGAACACCAGGAATATGTGATGACAGTGGCACAGCGAGGCAGCAAATCAGCTGGGAGGCCTGTGTGCAGGACTGCCTACTGTCTACTGTACATGCCGCAGCTCATAATTAACTTCCACCTTATCAGCGCACGCCGCCCCTACGCGGAGCCGAATGCAAATGCTGTGATATGCAGGCTGTGAAATTAACCTGTAATGTGTTGAAGTCATTACATACTTTTAAAATCGAAATAATTAATTTGTTGCAGGGTTGCAGGTGGGACCCAGAGGAGCGGGGTAGCCGTGGGAGAGGCACTCTCACGGACGCCGGGCCCGCCGAGGGAGCGACCGCTCACCGACCGTGAAGCCACGACCGCAGGCGCCTTACTCATGCCGACCGTGACAGATGTCTAATATTTTACACTGCAGGGCTTAAGTATTAATTGCAGCTTGAACAATGAAATTTATTCGATTATGCTGTGAAATTGATTTTTTTTTGAAGACTGAGTAGCAGGTTTGGGGGGGGGGGGGGGATCAGGCCGAGGCCCGAGACAAAACACCTGAATAAGTGAGAAAATAGATGCAGATGAGGATTATGGAGATAAAAAATAAACCGTATTGTTGTGGACCCTCTGAAGAGCTGAACAAATAAACGGGTCATATTTAAGGACAGCGAGAGCTCAATACTGTGTGTTGTAATAAAAGTATAAGACTGAATTACTGTTACAAGGAGCCTGATTGCTTTCAGACCCAACTGGGACACAAATTACAATGATGTAATGATTAAAAAAAACTGCCTGTCTGTTAAACTGAGAAGCCGTTTGACGTTTTAACAACCGACTTTTACGCTCCCTCCATGGCGAACGCACGCCGACCTGCACGGGCGACAATAAACAAGCGACAACGTAAAATTAACGGAGTACAAAATAATCAAAGTTGAGCAGTGGAGCGGAATATTACAACAGAAGTGTCACGGCGGCTGCTGTTTTTTTCTAGAGCTGCTTTCTTGGTGCATCCTAGCAGCAGCTGAAGGGAGGGGGGGCTCTCTGCTGTAAATCAGCCGTATGGTTTCGCCTGCAGCGGTTCACCTTGCAGTGCATTACACCGAAGCCATGTCAAAACAATTGGAATGCAAATCAAATACCCCGGGGGTGACTTTGGTCCCCTGGGATGTGGTAATCAACCCTCTCTTGTTCTGCGGCTGATTTTTGTTGAGTGGGATATTGATTTGGGCTCAACATTTTGTAAATATTTACCCCGCGGACGTTGGGAGGGCCCGAGCGTAGCGGAGAGAAAACAGCCGCGGTTTCCGTTTAAAGTTTGGGACGCGAAGCTCTGGATGCTGGTGGAGTAACGCTATCTTTTATTACAGCCAATAAAACTGATGAAGGCCTGATAAATAAACAAGTGGTGAAGGTGACTTTACGGACACGGCGGAGCCAGTGATGCAGCAGTAAACTGGAGATTTATTACCTGCTGGGACGGACAAGTTTGGCTGCTGAGACAGCCTCAAATTTATGCAAGCATTTCTTTTTTCCCCCATCAGTCTGCGTGTCAAGACTTCTTCCATATTTAAATTCTCCTTTTTAGTCAAAACCCCAAAAGGCAACCAACAGGGAAGGAGAAACATCGAGAGATCGTGGGAATGTGGGTTAAGAGGAATTCCTCAGCAAACCCTACTGCAGACATGCCTGTCAATTACTTTGTGACCTGGAAATAAGGATGATTATTTGAAAGTGAGACTTTCACCCCAAATTACATTTATATCATCCATAATATTAATGTTAAAGGCATGAACAGAGAATCTATTAGTTTTCTCAAGGTGGCACCAACAACAGTTTAGGTATCACCATGTTTTGCAGGCAGACGCCCTCCTTCGTGCACGTTTGGGCTGCCCTTTTTCACACTTTATTACCCATTTGCACATTGGTCCTACAGCTTTTGGTATTTCCTAAGAGCCTAGACCAGCTGTTCCTGATCACTGTCCATTGCTGTTAGCTAGCTTTTCCTCTAGTGTGCACAATGTTTTGCCTCTTCTGCATTAACTAAGTCAATCGTGCGATAGTTCTCAGGCAACACAAGCCCACAGAATTGTGTTGAGACACAACTGCGAGAGCTCTCAAACCAGGGCTGTGATAAGATAACGACGCCAACCCTGGGAGGGAGCTCAAATTTTTCAGAGAATGTGTTGACCTTAAAGGTGACTTTGTCAATAAAGACACGTGAACTCCTGCCTGACCTCAGCAGTGAGACACCCGTTCGAAACTGCCGATGACCAGAGCACCTCTAGTTTCTATCGGTTCATCGCTGTGAAGCTTTAAAGAAGTGCGTCACAGGCTAATGTGGGTCACACAGGCCTTTAGTTTCATCAGGAACTATTGATGCATTCTTATTATCAAAATACCCAGAATGCCTCTCCGAGCAACAAATCTGTAAATATGGATCAGTTTTAATAATATGATGCACACATGCACAAGCATGTACTCAGGCTGCAATGACGCAAATGTCTCACCCTGCTGATGCTGAAGACAAGGCCAGGCTGACCGGAGCAGACGCCCATAAAGCAGAAGCGCAGCTGCCAGTAGAACCAGTGCTCGCAGATGAAGGTGATGAGAGACAGGGCCATGGCGGCTCCCAGCATGTAGAAGACACCCGCCATGTTGTCCACGTCCAGCTGGCTGGACATGACCTCGTTCTTTTCGTGGTGGCAGATCCCAGTCAGCCACAGGGACTCCAGCTCCTCCATCTCACCTGGACGAGGGGGAGAAGGGGTGAGAGTAAATTACGGGAGGAGAAGAATGAAGGGGAGAAAACAGAGAGGATTGTGAAGGGGGGGGGGGGGCGCAATTATGACACTTGGTGGGAGAAATGTTTCTTTTTATTCTTTGGGGTTTGAAACAAAGCAAAAGCAACGTAAAACATAAAAAAGAGAGGATGGATATGATGCAAGAACAGGATGGGTACGAGAAGACACCAGGGATGGAGAGATGATGCAACAGACGGAGAGAGGAGAGAAGATGGCAGGCAGATAGTTAGGATGGGAGGGGGTCAAGAGATTTAGGAGTGAAAGCGAGCCCTGAATTTTGCAGTAGACACTTCAAACATCTTCACATGTTAGTTGCAGCCGTATTACAGCGCTCACTTCTGTGGCTATGGTGCTGGCGGCCACACGGGTTCTAAAAGCACTAATGCGCGAGTGCATGTGTGTTTCTGAGGTCTCCATCTGACTCACCGCGAGCTGAGCTCTATCAAAGTCCACTGTGGCGGGACAAGCGTCGCATAATTAATCACACATTCAGCGGCTGCTGCCTCTGACACCGGCGCGGCGTCTGGCTTCTGAGCATTAGCCACAAGTTCAGAAGAAGACAAACTGAGGGAAGAGGCCCTGCATGATAACACGGTGCTGCTGAACACTGATGAAGTGCACGAATGAAACCGAGGTCCTCATCCGAAGGTGTGTTTAGTAATCTATTCAAAGCCTGTCATTCAGGAAATTGCACGATTGCATTTCCTTTGGATCTTAGTTTGATTTTGTTTAAGCTCAAAATGGCTACCAATATTGCTAGCGATATAGAAAACATCATGAATAAAACTGAAACTTTATTATTATTTTATATAGATTCTCTTTTTTTAAAAACAAACAAAGAAACTGAACAGCAGTTTTAGTGATTTCTTGTCACTTAAAAAAGATAACCTTGAGTCTGGATATACAGTAACACTTCTATTTGTTCACCACTGACATATGAAAATATTCACCTGATAATTTATATGTTTATATAATAGTTTCCCTGTCTTATTTTGCTTTAGCTCATATCGATGAAAGTGATGATCTCATAATAAACTAGATCAGAGCGAAAAAACAAATTATTCCTGGAGAAAATGAGTCCCGAAATTGCGCATCGGCTCCCGTAGAGTAAATAAGAAAATCTATATAATGGCTGGCTATCGTTCCTAACAAAGAAGGCTGTCGGCATGGCTCTGATGGATTTCTTGGCCTCTGGTGTATGAGGGGTGTGGATGTCTGGAGTCTTCACATCTGTTCAGGGCAGCAGCTCACATCAGGCTGGATTCACAATCAAGCGTACACAAATGTTCTCAGTCAGTCTTAAACACTGAAATCTGATAAAGCTGCTGACTCGGTTGTTACTCAGTTTAACTTCAGGTGAAGAGTTTGTCTTCAGAATGAGAGTTAACCTCAAAGACAATTTCATTTCTTTGTCTCTCTGGGTTATTGGAGCTCCAGGGGGTCCAGGGGAACGCCCGAAATGGACGAACCCAGGAGCAGTTGGACACAAAGCTGCTCCTGGATGTAAGCAGTTTAGTTACCGGCCATGTGGCTGCCTTAGAAATAGGCAGGGGCCTCAGCTGGTCAGACCCCCAGCATTTTCAACAAATTTTGTTGCTTCTCTGTAGCTTTTTAGAATGGACTGATTAAAGATTAATTCAAGGAAAATTGGTTGTTAAATGAGACAAGTTTAATGAGCTTTTAAAATGAATTTAGATTAATGAATTAAAAAGTTGCCATTTCAACCCATAAGATCATTGAATTGGGCATATTATCATTTCTAAGTCTTAAAACATTACAACAGCTACAAAGTCTAAAGTGTTAGAAACACAGTTACATGTTGTGATTTCACATTATTGCCCACCCACCCGACTGTACCACCGATAAAAGCTTTAATTTAGATACATTTGCAATTGTTAATTTTAGATGCTGACAAAATATCGGTTGGCTCAACAGGATTATCTAATGCTAACATTACCGAAACACTGGCTCTTTATATATTTATGTTACCATTTATTTATAATTCTTACAGCCTCCGAGGCTGACTGAAGTCACCTGTTCGCAGAACAGTTCAAGTGTTAGCTGATTCAGGCCCTAATGACTGACTTCCTGACTCACTGCAAAAACGCTCAAAAAAGTCACGCCTCTTTTTTTCGGGTAGGTAAATAGTTCCCCCGGTCCAGATGCATTTGCTGGAACGTCTCATCAGTGGTCGTCAGTCATGTCCAGACATGAACGCGCTATCGTCCTCACTGTCACTCACGCAGGGAAGGACTGTTCAAATGAGCAGAACCTCCGTGTTGGAGCGCGCTGGAAACTCTGCTGCGTCTCTCAATGATTAAAAAGTGAACAGCTCATCAGCACGGCACTGTATTGTATGCATGGCGGCGTCCCGTGTCCACTAATGCATTACGCTGAGCGCACATGAATAAATCAGGGAGCCGAAACAACGTGAAGCCTCACCGTCTCCGAAAAGCTGCAGGATGGCGAGGTCCACGTGTCTCTTCCAGTGGGAATCCTTCTGGATGGCGATGCCGTAGCCTGTGGTGGCAAAGATGTAGCCACTGCCAATGGTCACCAGCTTGCAACCCTCATCCCTGCCCGCCATGTAGTTCAGCACCGCGGCATCGTAGATGAAAGCGTCCAGTTTGCTGATGCGAAGAAATGAACCAGAGACAGGATCGGGTTAATTAGTGCTTTTTAACCCTACTATATAGAGGGCATAATAACAGCTAATAACAGGTAACAGGTATGTTGCATTAGTCACTTTAAGTTAAGCTCAAACACCTTAATAGCCCTCTGGTGCAGGGCTGCACTAGAGCGCATAATCCCCTCTTTTAAAGATCTTAGATATGTTCTGACTGATTTTTTAGGAAGTTTTTCTTAGCTAGATTTTTCTTTTCAGCCTTATTTTGTTATTTGATGCTGCTCAAAGGGGCAGCAATGCAAAATGACATTAAGTTGCTCCAAAAGGTTTTGTTTAGTATCCTATTTTGTAAAGTAGTCCCTCGTGGGATGTTTTCACAGTCGTTTTAGTTGTTCCAGTGAGCCGAAATGGACCATTTCCATGTGCACTTACCCAGCTTTGAGACTCTGCAGGGCTTCGTTGACATTCCTCTGATGGAACTTTGTCATGTAAGAGTGCATTTCTGGATAGTTGTTCCTGATGTTTCTCTCTGTGCTCCCATTTGGGACGGTGCCGAACCGGAATGGGGGTGAGAAGTCATTGGGGCTCTGGAACTGAAGGGGGGGTGTGGGTAAGACAAAGACCGAGAGAGTGACAGAAGCGTGTGAAAGCTCTAGTTCATAAACACAGCTGAGACTAGATGGTACTAAAAGCATCCATCATACCTTTTTGTCTGAAAGGCCAGTGACCTGATCCACGTACTCCTCCTGGATCATGAACGCAGCCAGGTTGGCAGTGTAAGAGGCCAGGAAGATGACAGCGAAGAAGGCCCACACTGACACCATGATCTTACTTGTGGTGCCTTTGGGGTTCTGCACCGGTACAGAGTTGTTAAAGACCAGACCCCAGAGCAGCCAGATGGCCTTACCGATGGTGAAGGATGGACCGTGAGGCTCTGAAAGACAGAGCAGAAATCAGCTGAGCTCTAAAATAAATAAGAAACATTTAACCTTCTTCCAGCATTTAAAATAAAGAGACTTACTGCTTTTTAGCTAAATAGGTGTGCTTGACAGTTTGAATTATTAAAAACACAAGGCTGCCAAGGCACAAAGCCACCCTCAGATGTAAATAACTCCTCAAAATATGCTCCCACTCAAAATGCACGAGATCGAAACCCCCGACTAAACTCATCAGTGTTATATGTTTTCAGTTCCACAGATGGAAACATCCCACCAGGCCTTTACTCCGAGCATTCTGGAGCAACAGGTTTGATATTTTTGAAAGATCCAGACTAAATGCTGCTGTTCAGGCAACGGTGGAAGAAAATGTCAATTAAATTGAGTTTGAACAGAAGGCTAAGTGATAATATGGGTTCCACATGTTCTACAGAGCAGCTAAACGATTCTAACAAGAACTTCTCTTCAGCAATGATCAGCAACGATGTTTTAAATTCCAGTGCGCAGTTCTAAATATATCTCCATAAACAAATTTCAATGAATGAAGTACTTGCAGTCATGGTGCAATTTCTCTGACACTTGAAAAAGGTTCTTGCCCCCAGCCTCCTCATGACCAGACCAAACGTGTTCTGGAGTTGTCTGCAGCTTATTCAACTCTGCGTAGGTTCGATTTATCTGCAGCGCTTGGGTTCATCGGCCTCTCTTCTGTGATTAGCGGTTTGTGTGTGGGTACGTGTCCGCGTGTGAGAGAACAGGGATGTGTGTGTTCTCATGCACTGGCGCATGGTGCTCTCATTTCACGGCCGCTTTGCAAAGGAATTGAGGCAGACTTCACAAATCTGTGGCCGTGCCATTGATACTTTGTAGTCCAAACTTCAATCTGCAGTCTTCTTGATACCAACCTCCCACGGTGGCTACAGGCAGTTAAAAGAGGGAGGGGCACAGCGGCCAACAGCACTTTGGGGAGGAATGTTTCTTCTCAACATGATGGCCCATGAGAGGTATGAAACAGGTCTGTCGATATATACTGTATACACGTGTGTGTGTGTGTGTGTGCGCATCAGAGTTGGAGTTTTGAGAAGTCACTGATTTTTCCCCCCTCTTTTTGTGTCTAGGGCTCTAACACAAAAGCAACCTCCTGCTGTCAGAGCTCACAAGTGTTTCTTCCAAAATATGGAAATGAATGCAAAACAGCCCGTCCGGCGTGACGGAAGCGACGCTGCTGGTGGGTGAGGGACCGAACCACTTGTGGGCGCTGGGAGAGGGAAGCGGCGAGTAAGAGCGGGAGTGGCTGGGTCATCCAGGACAGCCGCTCCATATGTGGAGGCGTTTTGTCAGTGTTCGTAAGCGGCGAGGCGCAACTCGTGGGAGAGGGACGGAGCCTGCGTTATTGACATTCACGAAGAATTAACCCGCACACCTGTGCCTGCTTCCGTGTTTGGTATAAATTACCAGAAGAGGCATTAGTCACCAAACACTCGTTCTCAGGAAGTTGCTCGCCGCCCATATTCTCCCCGCTCATCTGCACAACCTTGTCCTGCTTTCACCTGTGTTTGAATAACAGAGCCACGTCCATGTTCCAGCAGACAGATTCATCGTTTTATTACTCATAAAAAGCCTGTTAAATGGCGCCACGCTAAAAACGGAAATGAGTCAATGAGTGGAAGTGTTGTGTCGTATCTCGTTATACACTTAATTAGAATGAATTGGGGTCTACTCATGAGCGGCGTACATCACAAAGTCAGCATATTGGAGTTTTCAGCGCACTTCCATGGTGGTCTGCTGAAAAACTGGAACTACACGGCGCAGCATCACTTTAAGTGCATATTTCAAATGTGCGATGCCACTGATGAAAACAGCAGAAGCATATCCGACCATCTGGTGTGTTCTAACTGAAAGCGGCGAGAAAGGCTGGAGGAGAAAAGTGTCTGCATCAGTTTGCATCTATATCCCCTAACAATCATGCAGTTTGCTCCCCAGTGGGTACCCTAGCTGGCTCACTCTAGCACTGTGTGTGTGTGTGTGTGTGTGTGTGTGTGTGTGTGTGTGTGTGTGTGTGTGTGTGTGTGTGTGTGTGTGTGTGTGTGTGTGTGTGTGTGTGTGTGTGTGTGTGTGTGTCTCCAGCTAGGGCCTCTCACCTCTGCCATCGGCCAGACAGCGGTTGTAGCCCACAGGGCTGAAGTACTCGAATATGAACACCGCTATTGCTGACACCAGCAGCAGCATCACGAACATCATCACCCACACGTCCGCACTGAATGGCTCTGGAGGGGAGAGAGGGAGGGGGGGTTGGAAGGAGATGGATGAAGGAGAGAGCGTGGAAAAGGCATGGATCATGCAGAGAGAGAGACCGAATGGGGAAAATGAGGGATGAGAGGAACGCAAAAGCGAGGAGGAGAGAGAACGAAGGGAGAAAAAGAGAGCGCAGAAGGCAACATGAACAAGGCAGGAGAGGTATGTAAATGTGGAGCAGATTGGGAAGCAGAAGTCAGAAAAATACAGTAGGTGTAAGGAATATAAGAGGGCAAAGAGAAAGCGAGCAAAAGAGAGAGTAAATAAACAGTTATTACAGATGTATTATCACGCCGTGCAGTCTGTGTTCCCATCATGCAAATGCATTAAAGCTCAGCTCTAATCACTGAACCTGTCTGCTAAATCACTTTACTCAGCCTCTTTTTACTGCAGCAACTGTGCGGCTGGAAACGGGAATAAATACAAAGAACATTATGTTGGGAAATGACTAATTCTGGAGCCAATTGAATACTATTCAACAATTACTCATGCACATTAGTGCAAAATGAAAAAATATAGAATATTTTTTTTATCTAAGGTGAATTTATCCATGAAAAATGTTAAAATATGACCAGACATATGTACAATCAAATACAAGCTAAGAACAACAATAGCACCACATCATTTCTGGCTCCTCACCTAAAAAGGCTGATGGAGAGACGGTGCCGTTGCTACGGGACACCATGACGCTGATGCCCGTCTCGATGAAAGGGACGGAAAAGTCGATGACTTCCGATCTCTCCTCGTTGATGGTCAGGGAGCCGACGGCCATGAGCGCGTTCTTTGTCACCACCTGGTGAAGATGGTTGGGGGGAAAAACAGGCCCTCCTATGTTAATTGAAACCTTTTCATTTTCAGTCGTGCTGAAGCTCTGTCAAAATGAGGAGAGAAGTGCACTTTAAAGGGACAAATCTTTTGTAGAATATTCAAATTTCCTGGAGGTAAAACTCTTCTAGTGCAGAAAACAACACATAAAAACAAGGAAGGTAAGAATAGATTATGACCCAAAAATAGAACATCAGAGCTCTTAGCAGGTTGTGCATATTAAAAAAAACCCTGTTAATCATGCTGGTCCTGCTTTTAAAAAGGTGTGACTGTTAACAGAAGAGCTTTCAGAAACCCATTAGATCAGGAAGAAATGGTTTGCTACAGAGTTAAAGTTTATGCACCCAACAGTGGTTCCCAGCCTCCTCCAAAAAAACAGCTTTTTTTTTCACCGTTTTACTGGAAGTTAGGAAAATAAGAGTACAGCACAGATAAGTATGCAGCAGATGCAGCTATTTGCTCTTTCAGCTGTCAGAAAATGGAGGGAATCAAGTTTGGGCGTAACAGATGGGACAGGTTGGAGGGAACGAGGACACGTTGAAATGGGGGAAAGAATACCGGCGAGACAGAGCTGGAGCGCGGCTGGTGGGCACGCTTTCCGAAACCCGGCGCGAGAATGGGCACTCGTGATCCGCGCCTGGGGAGGGGAAGGAGGGGGAACGACAGAGAGGGAGGTAGAAAGCGGGTTGCCACAGTGGGTCAGGGCTGCTGGAAATAGCTGCAGCCATGTCTGCCCTTCCTCTACCTGCCTCCCCCCTGCTGGCACCTCGGCGGCAGGTATATTTAGCCCCAAAATTTCAAAGCCCTGCAGCGCAGAGGGTGAAGTGGGACAAGACTAGCTCGCAGAGTTAATAAGATGTTTGTGACGGGATGAGTCAAAGCTCCTGGTGAGTCATAAAGAGAGCCCTTTGTTCCGCACCTGAGGTGGACCTTCACAGGTGGGGAACAATAACACACATTTGCTCCGCACCATCAGCGTCTGCGAGCTCTGCGCCTGCATTTGCATTTTTAAAAAAAAAAAAAAATCTCATCTGTTTCGTCAACACGTGTGTGTTCGTACTCCTGTGTGTGTGTGTGTTTAGTGCCTGAATGTGTGAATGTCTCCCAGAGGAAGGAGCGAGCGAGTCCACCCAGCAGTGTACTCACTTCCTCTCCCTCATTTTCTCTCTTTCCACTCGCTCTCTCCATCTCCCTCCTACGACTTGTTCTGTGCGTGTTATGAAAGTGACCCATGTGGGTGTTATTGAGAATGAGCGAGGATCTGTGCACGCGCGTGTGTGTGCGTGTCTCGACTGCTAAGTGTTGCCAGCGTCTTTATGTGACTCTGCCAGCGAAGCCCAACTGGTGTAATCAAGTCTGTTGCCTATTATATATCAGGCTGGGCACAGAGAGCCAGTGCAGCTCATGAAATCTGACACAGAGCACAAGAATCAATAAAGAGTAAGCCCTCATAAAATATTTTAAAAATTCTTTTCAATATTTCATTTCTAATCTCGAACACAGTGTGTTAAGGCTTTGGCTGATGTCAGTTTGGGTACAGGGACTGATCCTGCAAGATAAATGACCGATGATTTAGTGGATATCGGACATTCAAAAGTGTGAGTTGTGCTGCAGAACTTGAGTTTATTTAAAATAGCACATATTGAAGAACTGCGAGGAGGTGTGTAAGTGTGTCTCTGTGTGTCTACCACTCCTCCTCCTTAATGACCATTCCTCTGTGTAGGTGAGGAAGGAAATAGCACATTATGGCACTTTTTCTTCCACACGGCAACAGCGATTCAGAGATAACTGTGATTACAGCTGCCTGTCGCTGAAATACAGAAGCTGAGTGGCAGGAAGACTCAGCCGTTTATATTTAATAAAAAGGTGACTTGTTTCTGTCTGATAATTGTTCTGGTGATATCTGAAGGTTGTTCAAACTTCTGTGTTCCTGACCCCTGACCTTTGGACTCGGATCAATCTGCTTCTACCGAAATAGCCAGACAGCCGAGTGTCTCGTTCTTACAGGTTGAGTCACGGTAACTGACCTTACCTTAGGGACCAATGTCGATTAGCTGGTATTTAGAGCCGCAACCTGAATTGATGCAGCTGACTCAAATGCACGCACCCTTGGGTTAGATGCTTAGCCTATTTGACACCGAGTGCGAGGTCCGTTAGACAGGGAGGTGACCCGGAGGAAATAAAATAAAGCTTATAATTCAAGGTATGAAATCACATTTCACAGAGGAAACAAACCCTTCAGGCATATCTGACATAAGCCACACATGCTATATTGACCACAGGCAAAATCTGTCTTACCCATTATTTCGTCGGCTGGATCACATGGTTTTTATTTGTTCTGGATCAGTAACTATTTTCCTCTTGGGTTGTTTTGTGTTCATAGTGCATTACTGTAAAGTTGGCTTTACGCTGCTATATCCTGTAGCACTGGGCTAGCATTTCAGCTCCACCTTGGACTCAACAGACAATAGCTAGGTGAATAAACTTACACAAAATAAGGGCTAAGCCTGGGGTCAGTGGGGTCTAATGCATCATTTATATATGATTCCGAGCATGCAACTGTGGAAAGGACAAACTCCTTTTAACAGGAAGAAATCTTGAGCAGGACCAGGATTATATTGGGGTACCTTACTGCTGATGGAAAGAAGGATAAAGGAGATATTGAGGCAACGCAAGGAGAAGAGAGGAAACCACGACAGTCAACCATGACCCAATAAAGTGAAAGAATCCTGTCAATGGATTATGCTTCTGCCACGGCCTAGAGCAGAATAACTAAGATGATGCTTAAGGTTAGATGACCCTGTTCCAACTGCGAGCTGCAGCCCAACAGCAGAGGGGCCTGATAGCTAAATATTTGGGCACCCATTCCACTGTTAAAGATTCTGGGGAGTACAAGTCAACCAGCACTTTGAGAGTGAAGAGGTTTACTAAAATGTTATGGCCTCAAAGAACCATGTAGATCAGAGGAAGTATATTCTGGCAATTCTTTACATTTTCATGCCTGAAGTCTGACGAACTGTGGTTTATTGGAGTGTCATCAGCATATAAATGTAGATTTATCAAATGGCATGGAATCATATTTCCTAAAGGAAGCACAGACAAAGTGGAAAGTATTAGAGGAGCTCTGTGACTAATTCTACTATATGACAAGGAAACATCTTGAACATGAACAAACTGGAATCTATCTGATAAATGTGATCTAAAGCAGCCCAGCACGGCCCCTTTAATCCTGATGACATGCGCAAGCCTCTGCAACGAAATGCCAAGATCAGCTGTATCAAAGGCAACGCTGAGGTCTAGCAAAAAGATCATCACATCATTTACACATGCATGGCGATGACAAATAGCAAGAGACAGCTTTCCACCGAGTGGACATTAATCCTCAGCAAGCCTTCCAGATTTGGCCACTTTCCTCCTTCATAAATACACGCAACTGTCAGTCTCAGACAGTGAGCTGGGAACGCAAAGGTAACAGAGACAGACGTTCTCAAAAACCCCACACGTAATGGCAGGACCACCCCCTCACCTCTCCCACCATGCCGTTCCACGTCCCGTTGATCTTCTTGCCGTGTTTTCCATTGGTGACCAGGTAAAGGTCGTAGGTGAACTTGACCGTCTTGGCGATCTTCTTCAGGATGTCGATGCAGAAACCTTTGCAGCAACGCTTGATGTAAATCCCCGACTCCTTCGTCTGATTACTGCAGACGTGCAACAGATTAGATCGTCAAGGTTATTTTTGGAAAAGTAAACAAAAAAACAACCCACAACGGCTGCGTGTGACTTGTTGCCGTTGAGCGTTTCCTGGCTCTCACACATGATGTGTGACCTGAATTTACCTCTGCTTCTGTGCTGCTGCTGCCACAGAGATTTAACATCACTCAGGAGCAAAATATATACACTTCTCCTGCCCATTTTGCACGAACTCACTGTACCAATTACACGTGAACTGTCCTGGTAAATGTTTGCCGTTATTGTTACTCTCCGCTTCACGTGTGTCCCCTCCCCCCAGTGTTTCCTCATCAGAACCTGACGCTGATTCATTTGACCTGAGTTTTGACACTCACAGCGTTTTGATCTGTTTTCGGCAGGGCACCGTGTTCCTCATGCACGTCAGACTCAGTGGGTCTACGTCCTCGACAATGACGAACGGAGCCTCCTCCAATGTCACGATGGACAGGTGGTCATCCTCTCGGGTCGCTGCCCCTCCGTATAGTTCAAAGCGAGGCCACACGTGGTATTTCATGGACAGGGAGCGGTTCTCCCATTTACCCACCTGCAGAGATACACAGTAAGTGTGGCATTAAGCCTGTGTGTAAAAATATCACACAGGCTTTAGTTCCAGGTATGTCCTATTTCTCTAGCCACTTTTTATTGTTTGAAGTCCAAACTGCAAAAATTAAAAGGTTATGATCCGAAAAATGGAGAATAACAGTGATAAATAGATAGAGTTGGTGAGAAATGTCTTTCCAATATATATCAATGTGGAAGTTTAACTGGTCCGTCCTTTCTAAAATTACATTCTTTAAACTATGCTGCACGACTGTGGATGATGTCACCACCAAATCTGATTACGCAAAAAAATCTGCTGCTGGTTCAAGGAAGGACAGTGACACAACAAGAGTGAAACTGTTCAATTCCTCTTCATCAACAAGACCCACTTAACTATGGCACATGGACGTGTTTGGTGCTCGTCAAAGCACTGAGAGCACAGCTGCTGCGTTCCTGTGGGATTCTTGTCGTTGTTATTGCTCCGGACAAAAGCCAGGCTACAAGCACAAGTCATGTGGTGGCAACAATTATGCCACTTGGCAACACCGGGGACTCATAACTTGCCACTTAATACACAATTGTGGGGACTTTAGGGGAGTGATGACATCACTAAAAAATATGGCACAAAAAAATCCAATTCCAGAGTGAAATGCAAACTCAAAAACACCTACTGCTACAGTTTTGCAGATGGAATCAACTGGGATTAGTCCCTCATAAGCACAGCACTGAGGTGAGGAATGAACAGTTTTCCTATTAAAGGATGTAAACATGTAAAATAGGCTGTGGAGGGAAACGCGAAGGGGAGAAAAAAGCTGGGGACTCTGGGACCGAGAGCAAAGAATGAGAACAAGGTTAACATGAAGGACGCAACTGCAGGCGGGGGAAGAGCAGAATTCAGATCAAGAGGAAAGAGGGGAGGGAAGGAGTGAGACAAAAGTGGTGAATGGAAGGATTAAAAAGAAAGAGAAACAATAAACCAGGAGTGTGCTGAAACACGGACAAACAAAAGAGGCGATTAGATACAATCTCCCTTATTGTCCTCATAGGGAATTGGTTACAGACTTAATGTTGCATGCATGAAGGCTAAAGATATGAGACAATGTACTTTACTCTGCCTGTAGGCAAATTTTTCATGGACATTTGTCCTCTGCTCGTGTACACCTCAGACACGACCATCACGATAACCTGAGTCATGCTCTCGGTGGGATAATTTCTCATGAATTCAGCGATGTGGAGCAGGTATTCCTTGGACATGCATGAAGGATTGAACTGGGACTGAGCTAAATTCAGGAGAAATTCAAAAGCGCATCAAAGAGAAAGTGAGATGGAGCTCATTCAGATGCAAAACATTGGCTCTTCTCCAGAGGAGTGTCCAGCTGTACGTTTGAAGGGCCTTTGGGTTCTACTCCACCGAACAAGCATCATTAATTAGTCCATTCACTCCCCCGACCTGTCTCAAGCAGCCATACCTGTAAATTCCGCCCGCACCCTGAGTGCCCTGTAGGCCACTTTAACCAAAGAAAAAGATGCAGGTGGAAATGGATATGGTTCACCAATTAGGTGGCCGGTTAAGGGGGGGCAGGAGTGCAAAGTGTGTTTGTGTTCTAAATGTAAATGCACCCTCTGTGGGGAACAGCAACAGAACACTTGAACTGGACTAACGTGTGGAGGAAGCTAAATGATAAAGAGAGCTGGACGGAAGGAAAGAAAGGGGGGAATGGTGGTGAGGAAGGGGTCAAAGTGAGCTTAGACGAGTGTAAACTAGCCTAGTCTCTACACGGTCTTCACACTACTTCAGAGCTGCTGAGAAAGGACGGTTCTAGGGGCTGAAACTCATTAAGAACCAAAAGTGGTTCAGCTGGAAGTCAAGCTTAGAATGAAACAGCAGTGAGGGAGTGAAGGAGAGGAAAAGGCTGGTGCTAGTTGCAAGGGGGAAATGGAGAGAAGAAGGGAGAGAGGAGTGGAGCCATTCACCTTGTCCTCAGATCAGAGGACAGAATATAGATTAGAGACAGAAGAAAGAGAGAAACGTGGACAATAACGAACAGGAAGAGCCAAAGGATAATGGAGAGTGTCTCGGAGCTGCAGGTTCATTCAAGGTTGCTGGTTCAGGGTTTGCAATAAAGGTGAGAGTTACAGATCAAAGAAACATCTGTAAAACTACTTTGATCCAAAGTTTGACAATGGAAGGTAGGACTATGTTCTCAATGTCAATGTCCCCAGTTTAATGTTTAATTTGATCGAGAAAGAACAATTAAAACTCCATATTTACTGGTTACTAATGTAACTTTTAACAACATATATGTGTTACGTTATATTAAATATAAGATTTTAATTACCACACATTTCAGTAGTCATAGGAGATAATTAATTTGTTTACAAAATCTTAATCTTAAGCCTGTGAATTGGTGACAACCACTAACCAAGCCTGCGTATGTGTACGTTTAGGGAACTTCACTGTACCCAGTAATATCTCCATTTGCTCAAAGGCACCTTCATCGACTTGATAACATCTAATCAGGGTTGCGTCTCAAAAGCTTAAGGCTTGAAATGCTGAGTGAAAATCTGACGATAAAAGATTCAGAAAGCCAGACTGTGGCCGCGCTCAGAGGACAGAAATATCGGAAACCCCGTCAACGGTGACGGATTAAACTTCACCGGAAAGTGTTTTGTGACCATTTGTGCGTCCATTTAAACAACATGAATATAAATACAGAGCGCTTTCTGCCCCCCCCATCCCAACTTACCCGGTCCCACTGTCTGTCCTTGTTGAGCAGAATGATCACCAGCTTCGGATGCAGCTGGTATCCGTCCTCACTGAACGACAGATTACGCCCCTCGAACGTCACATTCATCAGGTACCTGCAGAAAAATATTGAGGACGGAGAGTGAGACAAAAACTGGAAGACACAATGTCAGTGGCATGAAGACTTTTGGTGTGCATGGAAACCAGGAAACCAAAAACTTACACACTGCAGATGATTTGTGTGTGTGTGTGTGTGTGTGTGTGTTTGTTCTTGTGCTTGCTACACATTGAGTACCAAATTCCACATTCTTCCAGCAAAGTGGGGACATTTTTTGGGAAGTGAGGACATTTTGGCTGGATCTCATGACATTAAAGCACTGAGGGGTAAGACATGATTTTAAGGTTTAGGTCAGAATTGGGTTCAGGTCATGGTTGGAGGTTTAGTTGTGAGGGTTTAGGATTAATGTAAGGGGCTGGGGAATGCAATGGGTCTAATAAAGTCCTCACAAAGATAGAAAACAAGGATGTGTGTGTGAGAGAGCGTGTGTGTGTGTGTATGCGTATGTGTGCACATGTGTGCACTTGTATGTGCACATACAAGACAAACATCAGTAAAAATGTTATGAAGATTTTCATCCTATTTTCAAGGGGTGTGTCAGTAATTTCTACCGTTCCGACCTCTCTGTGGAGTCGGCACGTTCCCTTCCTCTCAGGGTTCTCTCTGGGTACCACACGTTCCTCCCGCAGTTCAAAAGCATGCACATCATGCTAATTACAGATTTTAAATTGCCATAAATTCTTAGCCTGTGTCCTGTAATGACCTCGTCCATGGTGTATTCCTGACTCTCATCCACTGACTGCTGGGAGGGAGGGATGGATGGATGGATGGAGGGAGGGGAGGATGGATGGATGGATGGATCTTTCTCATTTGGGGTGTTTTCACACATACTGGTGTGGGCCTATGACCCCACAAAAGAACTACTTTATCATCTAGTATAGTCCTGGATCACACATTTGTTCTCACTGCACCAGTAGCACAAGTCATGTTTCCATGACAACTGACCTAGTAAAAGATGTTACTTTTATGTTACTTGTTGTGCTGGTCGTGTCCCTAAATAGCACTTACTTAGCAACTCCAGTGCTGTGCTTGTCGTCCCTCACTAAACTGACTAATGTAGCGACACAGCACAGCCATTCCCAAACTTCAGAAGTTAGGCCGAATTATAAATGTCAAAAACCTCTGAGGCCCACCAAAACCTTAATATTTATCACTTACATTACATTTATATGCTCATGGCATTGTAGTGGCTACAGTGGATGCTGCCAAATGGAATTTAAAGGGATATCCATGGGACAGCTACTCGAGCGAGTGCTTTGGATGAAGCCTTGTTTGGTTTTACAGATTTGATTTGATTGTCAGTTTTACCTGATGCTTCATTTGACACCTGTGAGCCACTGCGTCATCTCGCACCGCACAAAATGATGAGTTGTGAGTTCCGTTCCATTACTAATGTGAGGGGTCAACAAATAAGGTGACACTTGTGTTGAGTTTAGATTTAATTTGGATTTAAAGCATATTTATTTATTTGTTTGTTTTGAAAGACCTCTCACGGCCCACCTTCACTACAGCATATGGCAAAAAAAGGTTCAACACCAACAGCTGCTTGTCAGGGCTCTCTCTCTCTCTCTCTCTCTCTCTCTCTCTCTCTCTCTCTCTCTCTCTCTGTGCATGTGTGTGTCTGTGTGTGATCTCCCGCACGGCTCCAGTTGGTCTTTCTGTTTCAGAGAAAGAGAAACCGAGAGAAAGCAGCATTGTTTGTCAGGTGAAATCATTTCACCTCCCTCTACCGCGCACACACCCGCACGCACACAAATACACACTTGCCGTCTCGTCTTGAATCTGTAGGAGTAGGAGTGTGTGTAAGTGTGTGTATGACAACAAGAATGTTTATGTCAGATGAGCTTACATCACTTCACTGTCATCACACACACACACACACACACACACACACACACACACAGAGCGAGAATCTCGTAACCCCTACACTTCCTCACCCTTTACGCTCTATCTCTGACAGTTTCCATGGAAACCCAGCCTTATATCTGTACATGTACACATATACTTTTATACAATATGCAAATGGCTGTGAAACTGTAAGAAGCAGGTACACGTGACTGTTTATGATAAGGTTAATAAACACCCACCCAAGGCCCGTTTCCAGATCTTTAGAACCTGCGCGTCACCTCCGCTTTACTGCTGCATCCAAACTACGGCAGCTATAATAGGCATGATTGACACAGGTATGTAATAACACAGTAATTACTCTAATTATTCGTATTCCCTTCTGCATTCTCTTTGGATAGTAAATATTGAAATTTCCAATGGACTGATGATCTCATTCAGCTCGACGCGCTGGGCTAACAGTTCCAGCCTATAAAGTCTTGGAATTGACACAAACAGGGTAGAAACGTAAATCAGAAACCGTTTATAAAATGACTAGTGTCTGCACGTCGAGGTGAGCACGTGCTTTTGTGTCCTGCGCGCTTTAACGAAGCTAAGCGCGCACGCGCGGGTGTTTGTTGCCGTGGCGCCCACAACCGCCGCAACTTCTGAGCCAATGTGCTGCGTTACTATGGCGACGGTAATCCCAAAGAAGGTGGGAGAGAGAGCGGTAGTGAGAGGTGGGATTCGAAGCACAGAGGGAGGGGATGGAACCTTGTCGGAGAACGTTTGGCCCTCGTGCTGCATCAGAGCCCATCTGAGTTCTGTCGCCTGATGTGAACTTGGACACGCGTGATATAAATAATGGAGACCCTGGCGGAGGTTTATGAGCTGCTGACGGCAGCAGGCTTCACCCTCATCGACAGGTTATAATTTATTAGTCACTGCTTTGCTACAGGTGGAACACACATCCACCCTCACTGAAAGACGAGTCCTCCCACTATCGGTGGTTCTAGTGGTGCAGGTGAGGACAGACGGTCAGAAAGAGACACTACGTGTAAAGGAGCTTCACCCCTTAAGTCTGATGAAACCGTACAGCCGTGGCTCCGTCTGAAGACGCAGTCCTACTTCATCGCCATTAGGACATCATACCTGAAACTGTGAAGAAGACTTTTATCTTCTTAAACACACAATGAATTATTTACCTTAGAGAGGATTGAGATTTGTCCCCATAAATGAGCAGAGCCCAAACAATGGGAACGTTATTGGCCCACCCACCCATCCACCCACCCACCCACACACACACACACGCACACGCACACACACACTTCTCCTGCTCTAACTCTGTGGCCTGACACAGATACGTCTGAACGCATGTTCTGCTGTGAATAATGGAGGAATTGTGTGAAATATTGATAAAGTCATTTTTAATAAATTAACCCAGACATTAATTAGTCATGAATTACACTGCTTAGCAATTACTGTGGTGCAATGTATTTATTAGCAATCTATATGGAGGATGATAACGCGGCCCATATGGTGCTGTAGCAGACTAAAACACCGTAGCATTGCTGCAGGCACTCTTGGGGTAAATAATGCAAATGTGAATCGGGGGTGTGTGAATATGTTACGCATGCATGAGTTTGCACATGTATGCATCCGGCCTGCGTTCACAAACGGGGGGGATAAATTTGTAAACGGTGTAGTAAATCTTGTTAAGTGGATGAAAGCAGAGAGATGGTGAGCCAGGACAGAGGTGGAGGGAGTAGACACAGATACGAGGGTGAGATGATTTATAGAAAATATTATTAAAATAACATCACAGACAAGATGATCACAATATTAATGCACTGTGCTGACCTGCCGACACAATAATGGGCACAATAATGACTTTTCCTGAATCCCTTTCATGGCTGTTAATGTTTACATTCTATAGTAAGTATCAATTTTTTTATTGAAATTGATAATATTGTGATATTGTGACTCTTTAATCTTAGTCCTCATCAATATGATCCATTTAAATAGTTTGGTTTGAATGACTAGTGTGCGTGAGCAGGGATAAAACTGATGACCTGTCCAGGATGCCCCCCCCTCCCATGTTTATAAAAGATTATGCTTATCATTTACAGTATTATAAATAGAACCAACATTGCCTCATACAATTCACACGTGTGTTTGACTTAAATATTGCATAAAAGTGAAAGTTCTGGAAAATATGAATTCATCAGTTATCCATCCAGATGTGACGTGTTCGGGTGTGAGGAATAGGATGAGAAGTGAGAAAACTGTGAGATTACGAGAGGTGAAACGAAACAATCTAAGCAGAGAAAACTAGATAAACCTGCCTGATAAGAGGTGATAGAGGCAAAAAAGAGATGGAAACATGTGGGGTGGAGGAGGGAGGAAAAAGAGCTGGAGCATAATGACCTAGATACAGGTACCTTTTTTAACACCTCTGACTGGCCTGCCAATAAACACATACTGGCCGTGAACACACACATGCACACACACAGAAAAACACACATTCTTTATTGAAAGCCTCGCTGGGGCCAAAGAAGTTCAAAAATGTCCACAGAGCTTAAAAGCACTTGACACCTTTCCAACTCTGAGCTCATTTGGAACCTGTCCACGCCTGGCAAGGTCAGGGCCACTGTTGTCAAACTCATGATTGTCACACTGTTGTGAATTGTTTGTCAGCGCTCTCCCTCCTCTCCGAGTATCTCCGCTCTCTCTCTCTCTCTCTCTGTCTCTGCTGCTCTTTTCTCAGCTTCTTTTTCTTTTCTCTTATCTTCATTTGACAGCTTCGTACTGTAGCATGAGCTGGAATGTCACGGCGCCGGCTACAGTGGACTTAATTTACTTAGCGGAGCAACACACAGCCTTCTCTTGTGATATTCTACGAAGCTGGAACAAGTAAATGTTAAGTGTGTGTGTGTGTGTGTGTGTGTGTGTGTGTGTGTGTGTGTGTGTGTGTGTGTGTGTGTGTGTGTGTGTGTGTGTGTGTGCGCATTGGGGGAAGTGTCTCTGAATAACTTATTAAATCAACCCAACTGTCACGAACTTGCCGTATACTTTCGGCTATGCTCCAGAACACATGGATGATCAAATGACCGGAAAACATGTAAAACAAGTGACCGGGATCCTCTCTCGACACAGCTTGTTCAGTGTGCACCATCACGTAAAGCACGCTGCATTATCCTGGGCTGTTGGTTATTATAAATAATAAGCGACAGCCGTCTTTCCTTCTTACGTTTTCAAACGTGGCAGCTTTGGTGGATGGAAAAAAGATGCTAACGGTGGAAAACTGGTGAAACAATCCAACATTATTATTGTCTACATGGCGCGCTCTTCAAAAGCAAATCAATTTTGATCTTTTCCTTCCGTTGCTTCACAACCAGGCAGCCGAGTGTCCAGTCAGCCAATCATCTAAGCTAGCAATAACTTCTAAAATATAAACCCCAGGCTAAATGCTAATCTCTTGATTGAAGACTTGGAGACAAAGGTTACCAGTGGGAAATTTAGTTAAAGCAGCACAGGGTTAAGGATCTTAGCAGCCCACAACTGATCAAATCAACAACGCACGGCTAAGTTGATTACGAGTCTGCTGGTCCGGAGAGCAGACGACGACTGAGGAGAGGAGAGATGTGGCAGAAATGAATGAATTGCAACAGTTTGGTGCAGGTGAATCAAAGTAAACGGAGGTGACTGGCGAGAGAGGATGGAGGAGAGCACGCTGGCGTTGAGACGGAGCCCAGGGCAGATGGGAGGAGGGTGCGGCAGAAACAACAGTGGAGATGAGAGGAGCGTCAACAGAGCAGGCCATGGGACTTGTGGGGCAGCGGCAGCAGCTGCAACAAAGTCTGCTGTTATCTTCAAGCAGTAAGCAGCGCCGAAACAAATGCACATCCACAGACGGCGGAGAACAAGAGGTTCAAATGACATCTGAGGGGTTTACTGGAGCGGGCAGCAAATTTTTGCTGCAGGAGGCGGCTGAGCGGAAAAATGATCCGCTGCTCGGAGCGCCGGCACGTGTTTTCCACCTGTTTCCTCCCGCTTCTGTAAGCCTGTTAGCCTGTCTTTGAATTCTGGCATTTTGGAAGGAAAGTGTGATAACGGCGAATGCCTGGCCTCCGCTGGCAGCGCCTTCAGACCATAAACACACAGGCGCACAGCTGCAGCGGGTGACAAACCCCTAGAACGTAATGGCACGCTGAGCTCCGGAACGCAACAGGACAGGAGCGACTGCTTGTGGACTGAAAACGCAACTAGGCAGCTGAGGTGGGCAGCTGAGTGGGGTGGAGCAGGATATTCTAGAGGTGACGTGTGTGTGTGTGTGTGTGTGTGTGAGCGCCCGTGCGTGCGGTGTGGGTGGGCAGGTATATCCGCGTGAGCGTACGGTGCTGATCCGATTTGATGTTAAGCCATCTGGACTCGAGTCGCTTTAATAACCATTGTGTGCAGCAGCAGCAGCAGCAGCATTTATGAATCACCGTCATATTGATTCGAGTCCATTAACTGTATGTAGATGAATGCAGTCATTCAGGAAGGTTTGTCTGCATGGACCGTGGTACCACCCCCCCCCCCCCCCCAACCTTTCACAGGATATGTTCATGACTCCAGGAAAATAACTGTGACTCCTTCAGCTTCCTCCTTTTCCACAAATTTAAACACAAAGTTTTATTAAGAGTATTCTAGAAGTCCTTCTTAGCCGATCTGATGAGGTATTTATCTTCATTGTGTAGACATCTGCTTACTTAGTTGCTTATCAAAAAGTTAAGAAGCTTTTTAAGCTCGGGTTGGCTTCTTTGATTTGGAACAGGTTTATAGAGATATTCTGTTTTCTCCTCATCTATATCCTTAAACTTTCCTTAAAGTGGTTTGCAGATAAATAAACTTTCTGTCAGCGTAAGCATGTGGTCAGAATGACTATTTTCCAGGTTTTGGGCACATTAATTCTTTAAGGTAGCTGGCACATTAATCAGATTCTTGGCTGGGTACAGATGGAACAGGCCTTTTCCTGTTTTGGCGGAGGGCGAAATAGTACTCTTAGATCTGGAAGAAGTATCCATTTTCACATTTTAACTCTTGGCCAAAATGCAAACGAGCTTGTTTTCTCATTCCTTCGACAACATGGCTGCCATGAATAAAAGATGAATGCGCTGTGCTGCAGCGTTCGTGTGATAACGCTGCGTATCCTGTGACCTTCACCTGAGCACTTCGTTGGGGTTGCCTGAGATGGGAGTCTTCTTGTCAGGAGCTCCGTGGCATTCTGACTTTAGCAGGGTGTGAGGTCCCCGGTCCATCATCATGGTGGACGTTGCCATGGTGATGATGGCCACACCGTCGCGAACTCGAGCCTCTAGGCCGTAGTCCCACTCATCATAAGACACCGAGAGCAGACCTGGGTGAAATACAGAGAGAACGGGAATCAGGGGGAAGGAGAACAATGGCAGATACAGGATGAAAGCTGAAAACTGCACCTTATAGAGACCTTATACAACTATTTCAGAACGTTTCACTTTTTCATACATTTTGTTAAGTTGATGTGGCCTCACTCTAAAATGGAAGAAGTCAAATATTCTCTCGCCAATACCTCAGAATGAGAATGTGAAAACTGAAGTGTACTATTTTTAACAAATTTGAACAAAAAAAATGTAAATATTGCACTGAAAAAAACTGTTCTTCTGCATATATAAAATCCCACAACTGAAAATGCATAACAGTAAAACTCATAAGGTCAGAAGACCTGCCTCCAGAGCTCAGGAACTGGAACGTACCGAGGCACAGGTCAAACTGAAGTCTCCTCAGTAAAAGGCACTTAAAAACCTGACCCTAGCCCCCTTTATCTCCCCTATACACCTGATCCAGAGCACTCCACCTGGGCTGAAAGTTCCCCTCCCGACAGGACAATGACTCTAAGCACATGACTCTTCCCGTCTCTGTGCAAAGACACAGTTAAAACTCATCAAACCTCTTAAAGCACCAGTTGGAAGTAAAAAAAAACCTGTGTTTAACCTTTAACCCATTTCCAAGTGATCCAAACACTAAAAGACAGGTCACTTCTAAGCCAGATGTAGTGATGTATAATAGTTTGTGAAGCGTTTACATAAGAATAAAGGGTTAGGTTTGGAAAGAGAGGCAGGGGCAGACAGTTGCTGTGGGAGTCCAGAGGTAAAGTGGAGAAGAGTGACAGGGCAGACGGGGATAACTCTCTTCAGCTTTCCAGAGTGTATGTTTTGAACACACGCCAAGAGACAGAACACACACTACTCAGTGGCACGGCGAACAGACGAATAGAACCGTCCCCTCTGACTAAGCGTCTATCACCTTTGTGTTTGTCCATCTGTGTGTATAAAGCCATGTGTGTGTTGCTGTTTGATGGCCTCTGCACTGACGGGGTCTGTTTATCTGTCCTTCTGTCTGCCTCCTCTCGTTTGACAACCTGTCTGTTTATGAGCATCCATTCATCTGGCTCCGCGGGGACCTCTGGCTGTACCCTTCACGCCATCCGGCCGCCTACTCAGCTGTCTGCCAAAATGCCCACCCCGTCCTCCGCCCTGGTGCACGTGGACATTGGAGGGCCTTCGCTGATCGAAGGGTTTCTTAATCAATCTCCGCTACTTAACCCGTCTAGATCAAAGACCAACACGGGGATAGGCTTTATCAGAGGAGTCAATTTTCAATGAAACTGGTGCTATTATGCATCAATTAAGACGCAGCTGACATTTAGATAATGAGTTTTTATTGATATTAAACTGCGATTATTGATAATGGGATTAGCTCGTGACAAATTGTCAACATTAACTGATGACACACAGTGCGTGCCACCACCGAGCCTTGCGCACAATGTTCATCTCTTCTCAGTCACCGCTCATTTAGCCATCTTGATCTGTCAGGATTTGATCAGATAGAGCAGATAGAGGTGGTACGATCCGATTGTGTATATCATTTCAGATTATGAAACATTCCGACCATTAACAGGATGTCTTTCATTGTGAGGATCATGTTGCGTGATTTCTCCCGGGCTTTGGACACCAGTTAGCCCACCCTACTGGGGGACAGGCCTACGTGGGTGGAGTGGACCACCACTTGGACAGATGGACTAGCTAACAGATGACAAGATGTAAGGCTGAGGCAGGGAAACACATCTGGAAAGTTTTGCTGACTGAATGGAGGCAGGAAGTGGGGACGGTAGCTATGCTGTCGTCCATGTTGGACAACATGTCCCACCCGCTCCCAGGAGACGCTGATGACACCAGGCAGCTCCTTCAGTGAACTGCTGCTACACCCACATTGTGTGGAGGAGAGACACCAGCGCTCCTGCCTGTGGCTGTCAGGTTCTACGAGTTCTAAACACATGTGTCCACTAGGACATTCCATTTATTTGCAGCACCTGTTTAAATCTTCCAAACTGTCTAACTTTTATGCTGTACAATAAAAAATCAGGCAAGTAAATAAAAACCTTTTTCATTTGGAGGACATTAACTACAGTATTTATTTTTTTTAGCTTTCTTGTTTTGCTCTTCCTTCTTTGTTTCTTGTTTTTTTGGGTGTTGACCAAATGCTCTTTAAAATATCTCTGAATTTTGAGGCTATTCGTCAAGATACAGCCTAGTTACACTTGCAGCACTGACGACAACAATGGTGCGACAATCACACCCCTTGCCACAGTTTCCCTGGGGAGAAGGTGAGATTCAGGCTGGTAGGAATGAGTGGAATTTGAAAAATGTTAAATAACAATCAAAGTGTTTTCCATCAGCATTCGAGGTAATTAACTGGTGACAGCTGCAGGAGCCATTCTTCTATATTAATAATGTGCTGTACGCCATGGACATCTGATCTAAAGCACGCTCTGATTACCCTCTGTGGGGTGAGTCAATGGCAGGATGACATCTGATTTTAGGACGGGATTCAGGGAGCAGTCCATTTCTCTGGTTATCTGTCTCTCTGTCCCCCTGTTAATCAACCCCTCTCTGTGTCCATCAGCCCTTTCTGTGTCTATTTGACAGAGTATGACCGCGTGTCAGCCGGTCCACTACCGTTTCGGCGGACAAAAATAGACAAGCAGCCTGGAAACCTGCCTTCCCCAAGAGGGCTTCAGCACTGACAGCTCTGCCCCCCCAGGACCACATCTAATGTCACACACTGTTGACACGTTCTCAACATTCCCTCACGCCCATCGCGTCCTGCTTTTTGCGCTCCTCCACTTGTCATGGCAAAGACCCTTTGTTGGGAATCCTGACGTGTGCACGGCAGTTGGAATCATGTCTACATGGATGAATGTACTGTGTAGTTTTTCTCCACTTTGGGAAATGCTGTTGCTTCATCTCTCAGGACATGTTAAGTGTCATAACACGGGTGTGTCAACCTCCAGAGCTGTATGCAATGGCATTGGGGAAGCCTGAAACCTTTTTCCAGGTCTGGAGATATGCTCCTGCCACACACACAGTATGTCTCACAAGTGATGTGTTGGTCACACACTGCTCTTTAAACTGTATACTATTATTCTTATTATTATTTCATTCTATTTGGAGCAATAGCAAAATGCCAGTCAGGCACAAACCGTCATCATCTTTGCCATGCCGACCTTGTCTTATCTACTATTACAACCACAAAGACTTCCGACCTACAACATCCACAATCAGATAAATTGATTGGAGGACATCACAGCAGAACAGGGGTATCACGGACTATTTCTGGAAACTGCCTATTATTAGAGACTGGGTGGCAAGAGAGAAAGAGGTTGCAAAAAAGGGACAGAATGAGCAGAGAGCGAAAAAGTCAGCACGACAAAGACATGAAGATGAATTCAGTGGAGGCAAACAGAACAAAAACAATCAAAGGCGTCTTGACAGACGGTTCAAACAGCGAGACAAAAAGGTTGAGGAGCAGGGGAATGACGGTCTGAAAAACTGTTGCAGGTGGGAGGGGAGGCGGCGCCCTGGAGCGCGACATAAAGTAGGTATCAGTTCTCATTACCCATGAGAATAGGAGGCCCTTCATCACACGTGGTGCATGTAATTAAGTGTGCCAAGTTAAGCGACCTCAGCCCAATGCGAGTGTGTTCCTCCTGCTGAAACCTGAACTGGTGGAACGGCACACACACCGCCAGGCTCTTGCTGCTCCGCGGTAGCATTTTGCACTGTGCTCATTCACGTTTACAAGGTTGACTGCAACTACAGGCGCCGTGTGGCACCTCCCGATGATGGGTTTGAAACTCAAAGACTTCCACTCAAATCCTTTGGGTTCTGATTTTTAAAAGCTTATTTATACATAGATTCATATCAAACCATTTACAGCCCTGTTAAATAGGTCTATTTAATTTTTTACTGTAGGTTTTACGGAATATTGTTATGATTCCCAACAAATTCGAGCCACATTTAAAAAACACAAAATAAAAATGGAGTTGTACAAAACCAGGCTCGTAGCCCTAAATAGACACACTGATGCAGCTACTCAAACTCCAAATCCAGGTCTAAACACATGATCTGGTAAATGAATTCAATCAGTTGCTCCTCTATAAATGGACTGCATTTCTTTCCTTTTCCTATCAGTCTTTATCTTTATAGAACTCTTGCACTTGCCTGAACCTGCACCCAAATACACAACAGCACAGAAAAGGTTGCTTTTGTCGTTACGACAAAATATCCTCAAAGAAGAATTCAATATTCAAGGATACTGTGGTATTCTTTCAGTGTGCTCATGGTATAGGCAGTGGTCGGCATCGGTAACATGCACAAGCAATCTACATACAGTGAAACAGGGAAAATGGGCAGTAGTTCACTTATTTTAATATCTTACCCTTTATGCGAGTTTCACTTGATGCGCAAGCTGGAAACATCTGCTGACATGTCTTAATTTATTATTTATATTAAACCATGTGCATATACTCATATACTTACTCAGTGCAGATTTAAAGAGACGCTGACATTTAAACCACTATCTGTCATCATGTCGCATACCATTAATCCCATAATATGTCAGCGCTAAATGAAAATGCTTTGTGTGTGTGTGTGTGTGTGTGTGTGTGTGTGTGTGTGTGTGTGTGCGTGTGTGAGCACTGCACCAGCTCTGCTTTTCGAATCGTTTCAAATGCAGTGTAGGAGCCTGTCAGTCATCGCCGTGGCAACATAAATCAAGAAGGAATTGTGTGATTTAAAGAACTGATATGGAAATCAGAACTTATCGAGTGTAACCTTAATTTGGAGGAGATAGCGCACTCGCTCACACACACCCACACACGCACACACACAGTCATAGTTTTCTTCATCATAACGTACAACTGCAGACGCACACACCAATGCACACTATAAACACACAACCTCCATAATTATAATTACACAACGTTTTTTCTACACACCATAAACTGTAAACCACACATTATAGAAGAAAATCACGCACACATAGACACACACACACACACACACACACCCTTAACTCTCATTTAGAGTATATCATCCATGGCTGCCAATAGGGAGTAGAGGTAAAACCTGTAAGTTATGGGGCTTGAGAGGCAGAACCTTCCCCTGTTCTGCCTGGTGATCATTTCCCAGAAAGTGCTGAGGACAGTAGTGGTATAACCCTGGTTCTCTGTAAATCAACAAGCCAAACACCAACAAATTACTCTATTGATGAGTGCGAGTACCCACTACCTCCTCCCTGCTTCACTGTCCTGCAGAGAGGGAAATGGACTAAAGTTCCATTAGTTTTTTTGTTGTGCTGACATCACCAGCAGTTAAAGGCTCGATACCCACGGAGCGTTGGCCTTTCTAAAACCGTCTGACCTCCCCTGAGTGCTAAAAGAGCGAGTTCCATGAGGCGGCGCGACAGGTGTGTCTGACAGATTGCGTGAGTCGGTTGCGGAGCTAATGCAACCCAACGTCGATGTCACTTTGGGTCCACGTCTGACCTTCAAAGGTTAGAATGACCTCCAGTGGTGCTGTGAGGGAGGAGTGAGTAGGTGTAAAATGCTTCTTTCTTTCTTGGAAAAGGTCAGGTTGTTTCAAGACTTCAAGGAGACTCCTTGGTAGGAGTGTTCATGTAGTTTCAGGAAGTGTTGCCACTACCAGCTAGTTGAGCCAAACAGAAACTGTAGCAATGTAGCTTTAATGTAAAGAGCATCATGCAGAATCAAACCTTGACGCAGTTCCTTACCTGTAGGGAACTCTGCAGGGACAACATCTGTGTCTCCAGCCACCAGCGAGGGCACTATCCACGTGTAGCCATAGCCGGTGATGCCAACAGAGTGGGCCACCTCAAAGATAGTGTTGGCTTCTTCTTTAGTGCAGTAGAGAAGAATGACGGGGCTCTGAAGCTTCTTTAGCTGGTTTTGGATCTTCGAATCACCATCGTCCACAGACATGTCCAGCAGTAACACTTCCTCCAGTTCCCAGCCAACAAAGCTGTTCTCAATGGTGCTACGGATCTGGACGGGACAGATGAAGAACAGGCCAAGCATCAGTTAGCACATTTCTATCTTCTTTTAGTCGATTTGTTTCGGAAAGAGTCAACTTTGTGAGCTATCTTTAAGCACATCTCGAGTAATGATTTTAAGACTTCATGTCTTAAATGGGCGCAAATGTTACTTTAAAAATACAGGTTTGCTCAACCTACACAGTGTCCTGACCTAAATGACTGGTAAAGTGAAAGCCAAAGCAATTTTTCTTCAGCGTTTACACATTTACTTCAGTGGTAAAGTCCTTTAAAAGTGGTCTGCATAGCACGACAATGGCATTCATTATACAATAAATAAAGATTGATGGAAAATCTTTTTGATTATTAAAAGGTGGACACCGAAACCCAAATCCATCATCAAAGTTCGTCCAGTTAAACGCCAGCATCCATATTTTCGTGTTGACATTTAGGTGAAGCAGCAGTGGAATTTAATTCATCACATCACTGTTCTGCGCTGTCTCGCCTTCCCCTCCTGATTATTTGTGCGTGTCGTCTCGGCTGAGTGCGGTTACCTTGGTGACAAAGTCCTGGTAACCTGGATAGTAGGTGGTGACGATGGAAAAGATATACCAGTCGTATTCCTCCATGATGTTGAGGATGACAGAAGCCTGCTGCTCGATGGAAGGCCCGAACTGAAAGAACATGGAGTTGTCGTCCTGAAATAAAACAGGATAAAAGAACGCAGATGAGCCGAGAATGTGCACGTAGGCTTGAACTCTAATTTAGTTGGTCTGACGCACAAAGGAGAGCAGATAACGCTTAAAGAATGGCACTGGATTTGAAGCGTTATTAGTGTGAACATTAATTTAGCTGCCCTTGTTCTCTGAGAGGACACCGGTGAGTTTGTAATGATATCAGTCATGATTTTCATTAGCTGCCTTTATGACGCCTTTAATAAGTTCGTGCACGGGGCGGTGGGAGTAAATTCTGGAGAGCTAAACCTGCATCCATCATTTTCATCAGTTTATCTGATTATACAGCTGCGTTGGAACGACGCTCTGGAATAACACGGGAGAGAGGGTAGATATGCATGAAATGGCTTCATTGGTCATGTTCTGGGTGGAAAATTCTCTGATTAAGACCCTAATTTGTGTGAGCTGACTCCGAACAGACACAGCGTGCGCCCTAAACCAGACAGCAGCACTTTTAAAGACCGAGGCTCTCCAGACAGAGCCACTGCTGCTGGACTGGGATATTGAATGGGAGACAGAAAGAGAACGTGAGCAAGGCCAGACCAGAGTCTGCAGTTTTTCGCCGCAAGTGTCTGCACCAATAGCAATACATTTTTGAAATTTCCTGCTTTACGCGAGGAAATTCAGTGCAGTCTGGCAGGCAGAAGTGGCAGGTGCTGAATCCCCTCCACTCCACATCAAAGCTTAGCGCACCCCTCCCCAGAGGACCCGCGCGGCTCGAGCCATTACCTTGTTTCCGCTTTAACAAGAGAGGTGGCGCTCCGAGATGCACAAAGCCCCGGTGGAACACTTGCTGAACGCCCTTTTCAAATAATGAGAGTGATGGAAGCGAGGTTGAAAACATGTCATTATCATCCTGGGCTCTGTCAAATATAAATCACTGGCACTGAAAAAAACCCCGAAATGATGACGCTCACTGGTGCTTCTTGGCTAAGCTAATACCACTTGTTTTCCCCCTTCTTTCTATCTCTTCTCTAAAGTCCCATTTATACCCCTGAAATTACTGCCGGAGCACAGTTATAATTGAATTTTCAGATCCACGCACCCCTGCACCCCTCTTTTATCCTTTACCCCATATCCTCCCCTCTATCGCTCTCCTCTTAAGAGCAATATTAATGTACTGTCCCACGCTCCCATTCAGAGTGCCAGAGGTGTGCAGAATTCTTATTAGCCTTTGAGAAAAACACATACTGAGAAATGAGTAAGATGGATGAAAAAGCAGGGAAAGGAGCAGGGTCAGGATATGGTAGGGGAAAAAAAATCACTGCAGGCCCTGGCTTGGTCGATAAGAACCCTCATATCAAATGAAGAGCTGATACGCCGCTTCATTTACAGCAACAACAATTAGGGTCTGGCCACATTATCACGTCTGTTGGCACATGGTGATCGATTAGCGAGTGTTAAAATTCCCAGAGGGGCTACTGAGGCCAGCGAGAGAGCCAGCCAGGCACAGCGAACCGGCCAGAGAGGCTTTGAAAAATGCTCCAGAGCCGGCCGCCGAGGCCTTTCTCCGCGGATGACGTCAGTGTTGGCCACCGTCTGCTCGCAACAATACACCACGGCGGACATGTGATGAAAAGTGAGCGGTCGCGGATGGATGGAGGGATATAGACAGAGTTGGCAAGGAACGCAGATTAAACTGAGGCGGGCAGAGGGGAGGATTTATGCAAGAGGGAACAAAAGACAGAGATGTAGAAAAGACTTTGAGGGTGTAGGTTCGTCTCGGAGCCCTGCAGAGAGACGGAGGCAGAGGACATTCTGGGGCCAATGGCATGAATGGAGAGGAAGGATTGTACGCTGTGATCCATACGGGAGCATCAGGGGGACTTTAAACAGCGCAGGTCTGCTAATTTTAGCTTAGAGAAAGTTTTCCGGGCAGTAAAGGCTGCTGTCTGATGGAGGCAGATAAGAGTGCTCCTCTCTTCAGACTTCTGCGCGCGCGCGTGTGTGTGTGTGGGTGATGTAATTGCTGTGTGTGTATCTCTGCACCTAATTCTGCGTGTGTGGCTGCATATCAAATCTGTTTGCTTCGGCAGGAGCGTCACCGAGTTACCCGCATTCTTCCAGAACCTCAAAACGCGTGCACTCACACACTCCTGGAGTATTTATTTGACTTGGAGCAGAGGAAGTCAATAAATCAGGCATTTTCAATTACACAGAGAGAGACACATCAGTGAAGGTAAAGGAAAGAAGAAAGACTTGCATTCTTGCTTGGAATGTACGCCCACACATGATCACACGCATCTGGATGGTTTAAAACAGCCGTACATGTGTCCCACGCTGCAGGTGGCCACAGCTCTGACAGCCACATGCTCGCTGGAACGGCCATATTTACATTGTGTTCACAGCGCAGGAAATGAGGCTCTAAATTGCCAAAATGAGAACACAATAAAACCATGTGCAGATTGTTTGGCCGACGGCGCATGAAAAACGACCGGCCACCACATCTGAACAGACTCAGGGTCAGTTACAAAATGTAAAACGGATGAATGCCAAAGTCACGGCAGCATGAATGAACGCTGCAGCAGACAGAATAGCAAAACGTTCATGTCTCTGTCTGCACAGCGGGCAGATTTGGCAGTCTGCAGTATAATCATGGTTACCAACATGCATAACGTATGTTATAACACAACACTAGCTGGTGCTCTCAGCTGAGTAGCTGTGCCACTACAACTAGCAACACAATGTTATAAAGCCTTCCAGAGGAGGTTCAGTACAGTGATAGATAGATAGATAGATAGATAGATAGATAGATAGATAGATAGATAGATAGATAGATAGATAGATAGATAGATAGATAGATAGATAGATAGATAGATAGATAGATAGATAGATAGATAGATAGATAGATAGATAGATAGATAGATAGATAGATCCTTTGTGAAGAAAGACAAAAAAGCATTCGAGGAGCAATGATGGTGCTTGTTGCTAGAAGGTTTTCGGCCATGCTTATTTCTGTCTTGACATGACGGGGGGGTGGGTTCTTTGAACCTGAAGAAGGAGCGGGGGCTATTGACGGCTGCTGCACTGCAATGAGAGGCCAGCCAAAAAGAGAGTGAAAGAGAGAGAGAGTGGGAGGCAGGAGGAGGGGGCAACAGCTGGCCTTTACCTGAACACAGTGAATCTGAGAGACTTTAGATATAAACTTCACAGCCGGAAGCATTTACACACACACACACACACACACACACTCAAAGCACCTGTGAGTGTAAACTGCCAGGCACAGGCGTGCGCCAAGATTTGCATATTTATGATATTGATGACAACCCTCACATCACAACCACCACCCTCCTCGTTCCTCTCTTGCTTCACACACACACGCGCGCGCACACACACACACACACACACACTTATCATCGCACCACTCAGAGTATTCCTTTTTGCCGGTGATTTTCTCTTCTTGCTTCATCATCACATTTCTTATCACAGATCCCCACTTATCTCTAATCAAGCACATACAAGCTTAATTAGCCTGCACATTTGTCAGAGCGTCATCTAATTAACAATGACCTTATTTTAAACACTATTTGAAGTTCAAGTTTGGTGGGGGGGTGGGGGGCGCTCATTAAAATATTAGAGTGATTCTGACTTCAGCAGGGTTTTGAGTGTACAGGCACTGCAGGGGGGCAGGTAGTGTGGACTGTTGTCTGACATCTCAGAGCAATCAAACGTTGTGTTAATAAAAGAGAATAAGAACTAAAACAGAGAGAGAGAAGCAGGAAAGGAACGCAGAGAACACTCCTCTCTGGCCCATTTCTGCTCTAAGTTTAGCAAAAGTCCCACAGAGGGCTTCTGCAGTCTGACGCTTTACCTGCTGCTGCTGCACTTGTTGTTTGTCCCCTGGTGCTGGTGATGGGGCGTGTGTGTGTGTGTGTGTGTGTGTGTGTGTGTGTGTGTGTGCACTAAAGATACTGAACTGCTGGAGGCAGGAATCTACACCATTCTGGAACAAAGCCGATTCTGTATTAGTTGCTAGAAACTCTTGGAACACTGGAGTGACAGTCAAAGACACACCAGAGGATGATGGGATATGTCTGAGTGTTCAGAGTTTGGAGGTGGGGAAGGCAACCGTGCACGTTAATACTTTGTATTTCACCATAGTCTTATGAAAACACACATAAACGAGGACTATATTTACACCACCCGCCTGGCGTGACCCACATCCTTTATTTTCAGTTGGTGTAATGAATAATTACCTCCGCCAAGGAGGTCATGTGACTGTCCCTGCGAGCAAAACAACTCAAAAAGTTACTAACAGGTTTTAAAGAAATTTTCAGGAAATGTTGATAACGGGTCAAGGAATGAATGATTTTTTTCCAGATTGTGGAGGAATTTTCCAGATTGTGGAGGAATTTTAATCCTTTGATGGTCCAAACTCGGAGGCGCTGATCACAAAGCAAGCAACCTACTATGTAATGTATCCTTGCATCACTACTGCCTGGCTAGAAATAAAGATACTATAGTATGAATGTCGTCACAATATGAGGGGAAATGACCTGCTTGTTTATGTTTTCATCCCAATTCAAACCCTAAATCTGTGACACCTATAATGTATTGAAACATATATGATACCTGATCACGTGACATGAGTGGGATAAGACTGTGGTGCTAAAGCCGGCCGTCACCATCAAGATGGCAAAAATAAATCAGCAGCAGTGGAGGGAAGTGACAGCCACAACTGTCTCTGGGTGCTTTACAGAAACCCCAAAGCCTTACCCCCCCCCCCATTAAGTAAGCAGCAGTTGCAGGAAAAACAAGAAGAAACCCTGAGCAGGGCCGTAGGTATCGGAAGTGAACATGGTAGCTGGCAGCGTAAATGTAGCCCAAAGGTATACAGACAGCACACACTTGATGAGGAGCCAAGAGTGGCGTCACATTTAAATCCTTAACTCCCCAGCTGGCATTAAACGGACGCTTGTGATGGAAATGTATGTAAATGTGCTCAAAAAGATTACACTTTTCATCACACCCGGGTTCGGAATTTTACACGTCCGCGTCAAATTATAATTAAATTGGCCGAGTTACCAAATAAAATATTAAACCAGCAGAAGAATGATGATATAAAGCTAATGAAATAAGAGGGTGCTTCACAGCTTTAGCCTCAATATCACGTACTGTACATAACACAGCCGAGCTGTAATACATTTATAAGTTACAGCTCGCAAGATTGATGTGTTCTTCCGCTGTAAACCTGTAGGACCCGTTAGAAATGAGCTCTAATTTGTCTGCACACGCATAAATCATATGGAATCCTTTGTAAAAGCAGGACACAGATGTGCAGATTTACATTGGGTTATGGCATCACGCTTCGTTTCCCTGCACTCCAGCCGTGCATTTTTCAGCCACGCTGGTTCCTTTATGAGTCACAAGGGAGGATATTTTGGCGCTGGGGGGGGACTGCGTGGCCGCGGAGGTGCGGCGGGACCGCGGAGCGTCGCAGGTCGCCTGTGAAGGCTTTTGGGGAATTTGGCGGGCCGAGGTCACTTCTGTAGTCTGACTTTATTTCTGCTGAGACGGGGACGACGAGGTAGAGCCGGAGGGGGGACCAAAAGGAGGAGGGCAGGGAGAGGCGGTGTGTGGGTGCAACAGGAGACCCAGAGGAGGGATGTTATTAATCCACGTGTTCCATTTCCAGCCCCTCGTTCCATCCTGTGATATCTATTCCCCTCCTGTCATTTCTCCTGATTTCAGCCTCCTGCTCCTGCTCGCCTCTGAACCCTCAGCCCTCCATCCATTCAGCCATTATCCCCATTCACTTGTCGTTTACTCTTTTGCTCTTTTCTATCTCTCCATCTATCATACATACCCATGGTGCACCTGGGCTGTGGCTGTCAGCTGTGGACCCACGGCTATTATTATCCTGGTGGCTCTTTCAGATTACAGTTTTCAATGAAGAAGATTAGGCCCACATGGAAAAATAAAATAAAATTTATATATATATATAATCTTCTAATCTTCTTCATTGATTGTCAGTAGAATGTCAGTATTGTGTGGACAACAAGAGCATTTTAGATACAAAACCTTTTTTGTATGTATCCTTTGAGTGAAAGAAATATTTAATTCCATTTTCAAGTCAGAATTTGTAGCAAAAGAGGCGACAATTCTAAAAAAAAAAGAGCTAAAGTTGCCTGCTGATTTCAGACCTCCGTGCTTTTCTCCCCTCAGTGGGTACCCTGCAGTGGCCACATATGCTGTAGCTGACGTTTGCCGTCAAACCGGAGCGAAACATACCGCTGCCGGAACTTCAGAGAAAAGAGATGGAGCGAGAGGGCGAAGAGGGGTGGGAGGAGGGGTGGGAGGAGGGGTGCAAGAGGCGAGGAAGGAACAAAGAGAAATGGAGTGAGTGTACAGTTGATTCCTGCTTCTGTGTACTTTTCCTGGCAACAAGATAAAGGCCCGCTCTCAGTCACTGTCAGCGGTGGGACCACCCTCTCTATCTCCGCTCGCCCCGCCACCCCCTCCTCTTCCTCGCCAATCTCATCCCTAAGCAAAGACTGCCCTCTCCTCCCCCTCCTATTCCCTCCTTCGCGCACACCAAACGGAAGTGTTTGGACGCAGATTGATGCTGCAGCAGCGTCTCTGACAGATATAATAAATGTCCTGCATCACAGTGATAATGAGAGAAAACAATGAGCAGGTTGCAGATGGGAAAAGTACCCAAAACTCATCGCTGAGCCAGGAAAATGTGTGTGTATGTTAAAAAGGAACCTACTTCTAATAGTAAATAACAGCACATACATGCTTATAAAAAGGTAAGCAAGAACAGTGGAGATGAAGTTGAACCTAACAAGAAATAGGGAAGGACCTGAAATCCAGATATTGCTTAATACTTCAACTTTTAAGAAAAGTTTTGAGAAATGAGTCCTCTCTGGTTCACACAGGCAGCCACAAGCCCCCCCACAGAGAGCTCCTTTCATTCATTGTGGCGAAAATTTAAATTCTAATCTGCCGTATTGGCGCAACACTGCAGAACATGTTCGAATACGGCCTGAGACAATAAGCCGATCTGCACGCTGCTTTTCCCCGAGCTGGCGCGCTCCAGGAACCCCCCCCATCGCTCCAACCAGCGCTCCTCCACACGCCATCCTCCCCGTTTTCACAGTTTATCAGGAGCTCAACACAGACGGACGCTCGCTCATGATGTCACTCTCAGACATTCCTTTTAGAAAGAAGTTGAGATGTGACAGCAAAGAGCCAGAGGTGCACATTTCACTAAAGATAGGAGAGGTTGACACAACAAGTCCAAATTTGACCTGGAAATGGGGAACTTGTCCGCCTCCTGATCTATGATTGACAATACATCCAAACACAATCAGGAGCTGACTGAGGCTCAGGACTTCTGTTTCCTGGCTGAACTCGCGCTACACCACACGAGCTGTTGCCATGGTGACCACATCAAAAGGCCTGGTATGTGAATGCAAAATATATCATATGTTAAAGGTAATAAATTGCACATTTATTTCTTTTCAATTGGAATATTTGGAATGAACATTTATAAAGCGTAGTGGGGCCAACCATGAAGAAAAACATGACATGAGGTAGATTTTTCATCATCAAAGTCATAATGTTGAGGAAATAGTCAAATACTGTGTTGTAAATAGTCCAAATATGCAGACAGCAAATTGTTCATTTTCTGCATTTCCACAATAGAATTCAATTTTTACAAATCTAATAGTGAGATTTTGAGACAAAGTACGAGTAAATTTGTTATCCAAATTGCCTAAATGATTTCACATGGAAAGAGGTAAAGAATGGACAGTCGGTGGAGTCACAATCACTCAGCATAGCTAGCATCAGCATCCGTCTCTTCATAGTCCCAATACTGATAACAGCATTTATGAGGTAAAAGATTTATTAATAAAGCCAACTCTGAAGTACAGTTTCACCTGCACAGCATTTTGTGGAAGCCGTCACATGCAGGTTGTTAAAGGTCGACTTTGCTCTCAATATTATATTTTGACTGGTCTCCACATTTTCACTTTATTCTCTATGATTTTTCCCCCTCGTGGGTGGTCCTAACTCTTCTGTATCTACCCCAGATGTTCAAGCTGAAAAATGTTTTCTTACTTAACGTTTCAAATGCAGGTTCAGGTTCAAAACGGTAATTCTACCTTGAGCTTGCTTCAGCAGCTCTTTGAGTCAAATATAATTCCAGATTCAGAGATAGGTGCAGGTGAAAGACTTGCCCCCACAGGGATTAGACGGCTTAGCTATTCTTCGTGCTGTTCACTGATCACTCTCAGCATGACATCCTTTTCTCACTGTTTCTGCTCTTTTCACAGCCAGATAAAGCAAGTTACTGCCAGCCCCTGTACTGAACAATGAAGATAATTCCTATATGCTTTACAGAGGTTAGAGTTGATTATCGGTCTGTGGAACACATTCAAAAAATTACAGGTTAACATTCAGAAACCAGCAGTCCTTTACAAATCATTCCTTCACACAATGTAAATGCAGATGTTGGTAACTTGAATTGGAAGCAGCAACAAAAACAATTTTTTCTTCTGTTGTTCAACTCCTCACCATCTCAAACTATTTAAATACTCACAGCGTGGCAGCGGATGGGACTATTCACAGGAGAGGCTTCTTTCACAGTGTAAAAATGACAGCAAACAGCAAATAGCTCCTTATTTCTCATATTTCATAGATAGCATCTTTGCTCAGATGCACAACAAAAATCCAGGATGGGACGTTCCCATTAACTCTTGATGACTCTTTCAGCATCAACTACGACGGACTATTTCTGTTAGTTTTCCCAAAAAACCAAGCGTGTTCCGTTGTAACATTCCTCCAATAGTGGAGTCATTAAACCCCAGTAACGATGGAGGGACCCAGAAGTAGCAGCAGCTCCGCGGTCGGCCAGGAGGGACGTCTGCGGTTGTTCTTTGTGCCTCCTAGCCGCAGCCACTCTTGAGGTGTTTCTGGTTGAAGGTCTCTTCCTGCAGCAGTAGTTAAGGGGTGCACTTTGCTTGACGTGCTGCTGGATGTGCGGTTTATGCAGCAGCTCTCTGGTGGCTCTTCACACAGACAGGCATATGCTAACTTCAGGAAAAAAACAGACATGTGCAGATGATTCTGGGAGCTTTGGGCCGAGCACATTTGTACATACTGATGTGAGCAGTGGGACAGTTACGTATGTACCTGCGTGCTAATTTCATTTATTCATTTATTTCATTAAACTATTCATTGTTGCTGTTTTATCACCTCGGTACATGGTCCGGAGGAAATGTCATTACTCTCTTCACACATTCGCCACTGTCGTCCCATTGCTCATTACGTTTCATGGGTACACACACATGGACAGACTCACACTGAGGAGACACATGTGACCCGGGCCCCCCACTCCCTCTGCGTGCTGCCGAGACAGACATCCTGTGTTCCTGCCAAAGCGTTTTAACCACAACAATATGCAAATGGTTCACAATGGCCCATTAGAGTCATCAAGCTGTTAAACCAGCAACCTTCAGCCTGTTAATTAAGAATATTTCATTCACACTCCCCGCCCAGCGTGCACTCACACTCACACGCACGCTGCCCATCCATTATCCTCTTTCTGCCTCTCATCTATATCCTTTCATCTCCTCCTCATTTGTTTTCCATCCTTTCACCAACCCTTCCATTTAGCACATGCGTGAATCTCTCGCACGTGCGCAATCCGCCCTCCCTCCCTCTCGCCACCTCGCTCCGACAATAGTGGCCCACAGTCACCGTCATCGATTAATGGATTTCACACCGCCGGATGTGTGGTGGTGAATTTCCAGCGCTGAACCTTTGAGTTTGACTCTTTGAACACAAACGGAATAAGAAGAAATGCATCTGAAAGCTGCTGGGAACATTCCTGTACGACTATATTTGTTTTGGGGGGGGGGGGGGGGGGGGGGGGGGGGGGGTTTGCCTAGCAAAGATTTTTTTTTTAAAATCTTTGCTGCTATGATGCTAATTTCAAAAAGGTTTTGACACACATTGGTGCAGCGGAATGTTTCACTGCTCCCCTGATTTTTTGCTGTTTTGCTGCTGCCCCGCCGCCGCTGATGCAGAGCTGCGAATAGCTCTGATGCACGGTTCCATAAACACTGGCTATGACTTCACACCTCAGCATCATGCTCTTCACCCCCGCTTCCTTCTCTCCTCCACTTCTCGTTTCTCCCTGCCCGTGTCGAACACGCAAATGTGGCAGTGCGAGCGGGTAGACGTCTGTCTACCGAGCTGCAACGCGGAACCATTAAAGTGTCCCTGCAGATCCTGCGCGCCTCTGAGTCCTCACACAATCCAGCTGTGTGCAGCAGAACCAAGCTTTTGGCAGCCACAGCTGCTCTCCAACACTCTCTCACCAAACAGCAGTTAAATCCTGCATCTGGGGAATGAACTGGTGGCTCTCACTCACACATGCACACACACACACACACGGTAATCTAATACTGCGTTATTGCGAGAATAAGAATCGTAGTTGTCATCCATACTCGTATGCTGAAGCGTATGAGCCGACGATGGCTGCGACGTGGACACAAGATGATCCTCCTGTTCTCATACGTCAGTCTATAACCACGGATATGGTACCTCGTTTCACATATAAAGCCTGAAAACTACAAGTATAAATCTGTAGGGTGAAAAATATAGGTTAGACACAAACCCGGGCAGCCGCTTTTGCAACATGAGCCAGCCAAGACAGGCGGGCAGACAAATGACACAGCCAGTAATGGAAGTACTGAGCTGCACTGTAAGGGGGCGTGCTTTGAACTTCAGTGGGTTTGCCTGATTTACTTCATGTCTGCGAGCACTGTGAAATTGGAAAACTGGGTATAATATATAGCACGGAGAGTAAATAGTGTAATAACATTTACTGTACAGCCGCGCTGCACTTCAGCAGTCCTGCAGACACAACACAGTCCTGCACACAGACATGCAAATACAGCTGAGACACCATTAAGGGCACGATTACTACAAAGCTGGAAAGCATTTGCTTTTAAAACATAATGAGGTTATTATGCTAATAGGCCCATTAAACAATTGTTAAATATTAATGCCTTTATTATTCTTATGTATAGTGAATGCATGCATATCAAGGTTTTAAAGGTTTAATATTATGACTAAAGAATACACAGAAGGAGCAATTTAAATGAAAAATAGTGGGAAATGAATCTAAAACAAATGTAACTGTAACTTTCGGTTCTATTTATATGAATCCCAGTGCTAATGAACTGGTCAGCTGATAATGAGGTTACAAAGCAACATTTGACAAGTCACAGAGCTGCAAAAAGACAAAACCATATGTGACCAGGGTGCAGGTGCATCAGTCAGAAATATATTCATGGCAATCTAATGAGCCCGATGGACATGCTCAGCACCTGGACAGCAGGTGAAACAAGACTAGTGCTACCCCGATTTACCCCCCAGACCACCTGTTACTCTGTTCTAAAGTCTAAACATAGTTTACATTTTGATGAATTGCTGCATCCTCTTATTGTAACAGCCTTAAATATTATTATTATTATACTGTATTGTGTTATTAGTGTGTTATTAAATACAATCTACTGAATTATTGCTCACGAGTGACACATGCTAGCATAAGAATATATTTAGAGTGAACTCCGTTGTGGTAACAAACATGATGGAGGCACAAACATTGGAGGGATCGTTTTTACTTTGAGGCTTTTTTTGAGCTGCACAAACTGGAGGGTGTTCACCTCTGCACATGACATAACCAGATTTGATTCCTCCAAACCCAACACCTTTACAGTATTTGACTTATGAAACAATTGGAGGGACCTGGGAAAAGGTCGAAGGTTAACAGGGATTAATCCGCTATAATCCTACAGGACCAGAAACGTCCCAGCTCCCCCTCAGTGATTTTAAAAGATCACCTGAGCAGGACTGCCATTAGGATGGGGATGCAGGTGCACCACAATCTGTGAGACAAAACGTTGCCTCTACTAGTTTGCGGCCTCTCCGTTTATGAGGCAGGGGATCTATGAGGAAGAGGAGGAAGAGAAAGAAGAGGAGGGGGTTGAAAAAACTCAAGTCTGCTGCCAGGGGGGATCTGGGAGTGCCAGCAGGAGGAATAACAAGACAAATGCTCCAAATAGTCTTTAAGTTTTCATGACTTCTTTTTTTCCTCCTGTGCTCACCACACGTTCCTCCCGCTTTGTCGCGTCTCTTCCCTGCACGATCGGCGCTCCCTTCCCTCAGTTTTTGGACATTATTACGCACACTTCTCTTCATTTCCCACGCTCAGCCTCCTTTATTTATGCGTCCTTAACTGTCCTTTCCCTTCGTCTTCATTCCCCGAACTTTATCCAAACCCATCTTTCCATTCTCTTTCATGTGGCAAGCCGCCCCCCCCACTCCCCGGTGTTATCTTTGCGCCGCTCTTGATTGGATTATTATTATTCCTACAAATGAATTTCTGTTCAGCCGATTCAGCGTTTCAAATGAATATTTAAGGCAGAATTCTTGAAGTTATTATCAACGGAATGAGTTATCTTGTAAAGCAGCCAGGTGGGATTTTTATTGTAGAGTTTAGCGTGTTGTTTTCTGTCAATGTGGCAAGCATTGAGAGCCTACCTGACCCTAAATCTCCCCCTCCTTCCTTTTTCTCTCTCTCCTTAGTCTCCTGCCATCTCTCTCTGTCCTACTTCTGAACCCAGTTATTCTGTCTATCCCTCTGTCCTCCCTCCAGACCCTCACTCTCCCTCTCTGTCTCCCTGCCAACCTGCCCCGCCGCCCCTCGTCCTCTTTCCGTCTTCTCCTCTCGCAGTGGCCCCACTAACCCTCCCACCCCCCCACCCCCCCACTCTAAATCACTCTGCAATGTTAATTCAAATTGCCTGGTTTGAGAGGACAGTACAGTTCCAATAATGCCGAAAGCACTTAGGAGAACATAATCAATCTCTCTTATTCGCTCTCAGTTCCTCCCCTCCATCTTTCTCTCGGTTTTCTCGCACCCTAGTTTATATTCCCTCCATATGTGGAGCAGGACTCGCACTCCGCCACTCTCTATCTCGACATTCTGCTCCAATCAGCCCCCTTTTAATTTCAATATTTTATCCCTGCTCTCTAAAAGTGTGACATTTGTTTGAATTGCATTAATGAGCATGATGGGCTCACACGCATCTCCGAGTTGGATTTAGTACTAATAGCACCCATCTCGCAAAAAACCTGAGACATACTGAGCACTTCAAAGTTTTTAGGTTTTCTACAGCCGACATGATTCTTCAACAACTATCCATAAAATGAGTGGCTGAAGGGGTCAGCGTCGCACCGCTGGGCTGTATGCCATTAAAGCAGGTGTTGAGGTGTCCTCATCGGATTTTACTTTTAGTTCTATTTAACGTTGCATCTCATTAACGTCACAGATGCTTGTAAATGACTGTGTTGACTGTGTGAAAGTGCACGTAACGCTCCTGAGCCTTGATCCAGCCGGTGACAGTCAGGACGTCGATGTTCCGGCCATCTGAGTTGCTAGCTTGCTGGCTAGATATTAGCAATTCTTGTGATCTGTAATGTCATAGGTCAACCACAACTGACCCATACCAGCAACCTGAAATGGCTCAGTCGAGTTATAGCCAAGCAACAAAGGACAGTCCAAACACACATTCACAAAGTACCTGGGCACAAACCTGAGCACACACAAGGTGTCTTACCAGGTCAAATTTGGCAAACAGCACCTTTATATCTTGTATAATTTCAATGTTCATCCTGCTTTGTAACATACTGCTTTATCCTTATTCAACTGCTCCAGCTTCTCGTTGCTGGATTGAACCGCTGTTCTTGGTTTTCTAGCATAGCCCGTGTTTATTCTGCTGCTCTGAAACTGCCATCGAACAGTAGCTACAGCCGCTTCCTGTTTAACCTGCTGTTGCCTAGCAATGCAAATAGCAGCTGCAGGACCTGCATTTCATAATACCTCACACAGACAATCGTGGCAGGTATTTACATGAGCATCTGGGGGGAGCAAGTGGCTTAATGAGTGTCGGGGTTGGAAGAAACACAGAATGTTGTGCTACAGCTGTCGAGTAATATCAATACAGATCGGTGACCTTGTGCCCAACAACTTTTGTCTTTTATTTGTCCCTTTAAATCTTTTGCCAGTCCCTTAAAATTAATCTTTCAGCCCCTGCCTCTATGTTCACACACACACACACACACACGCACGCACACACACGTGCACACCAGCCTTTGGTCTGTCAGGTCCAGGGAGTGACAGGTGAGAAACACGACCAGAGGTGGAAGAGGGAGAAAGAGAGCAATGAAGGGAGAAAAAGGACCGAGAGATAGAGAGAGTGTGACAGAAAGTGGGAGATAGAGAGGTGGAGAAGGAGAGTGAAACACTTGTAATTCATGGAGACAGGCTGTGTTTCCGTGGCAACATGGTTTCCATCGTAACGGCCCTGCTAAGGATGCCATTAGTAGCGAGCAGAAAAAGAAATGCCACTCACTGCTGTTACAGTCCACAAACACACCGATGCAGTCACACAACATCTGTGCATTTAAACGTCCCGCAGCGCTGCAAACACACACGTGTCAGATCCTTTCACATGGTAAAGACCTGATCGCTCCACGGGGCGCAAAAGAGCCGCGTTACGTGTTGGGCGGCCGTCCCACCTGTCGGAAACAATGTGCTAAGGGGACGTTAGCGCTTTGATTCAAATGCTGCACTGTTGACCCAAAGTGTGCATTTAAATTCTGCACGCAGTGCAGTTACTCATCAAACGGGACACACGCGCACACACTCGCGCACACACAAATCCATGAGGGGGGAGACAATTAAATTAAAGCTTATCGTTGAGAGAAGGGGCATGTGAAGGTCAAATCAACACCAAAAATGGCAGAAGTAGCCAAACTTCCCATTTGAGAGAGAGGGAGAGGAAATACGAGCAGATCATATTTTTCTTTAGTATTCAGCACATTTGTCGATATTTTGTTACACAGAGAGCTTTCTGCTGACCCTCTACATCCTCTCAGCGGTGCTGAGCATCTTGATGAGGAAGACCAAAGAGGTTGCGAGTCGAAGGCCATGCAACGGCTCTGGTACCTGCAGAGTCTCGTGTTCTTATGCAGGTCAGGGGGTCTTCCTACCTCATTTAGATTAGAGAAATTATGTTGTGTAATGATGTTACATGAGCTGCTGAAATTTGCAGTGTGCCCGAGTATTCTCTCTAAGCTCTAATACTAGACAGCATGTTGATATTACTATAGGCGGCAGGCATGTTGCTCACTCTCTGCTTAGCTCCTGGGCATCATAGGCAATAACCTAGTTTCTACTGCGGGGGCCAAGCGACAAAAGTGAGTTTGTTCATAACCTCCTGAACGCCAGAGACATTTCATCTCAAAATAAAACCCGATTTACCACCTTCCTTATTACCGAAAGAGGTCACAGCGGACAAACACAACTGGAAGAATGGTTTCATTTCAAAATAAGATGACGATAAGTGCTGTTAAATATTAACGACAACATTACAACATTGCTGCAGGTTATGAAGCGCTTTCTACTGGATTCAGTGTTTTGCCTTGTAATTGTATTCAAAATCAAATGGAAATTTATTACAAGGACTTTCAAATCTCCAACTGACTGCTTTATTTTGAAGGACACCTAACAAACACACACAGTAGCACACTTCAGTGGCTCCAATATTAACAAGAAAGTAGCAGATTTTCCTTAACTAAATCTGTGTTGTGTAGAAGTGAATCTTTACGTCCACACACAAAAACGTGTTGCTCCATGTGCTGCTTTGCATTTCCCCCTAAACTGTGCACGCCATTGTGATAGGATGAACGCAGGAGCGCGCACAGAAGTCCTGAACCGAGGCTGAAATCAATCCTCCCCAGACTGGTGGAGAACCTGGCTCTTTAGTCTGAATGCCTTGTCCTGCTGCTGAGATTGTGCATTAGAGCCAGAGTCTGTGTGTCTCATTTGCAGAATGGCACTAAGGTTTCTTTTGAAGACGGTGGATTTTTTTTGTTTTCTTTTCAAGCCTCTATTACTGAAAATCATGGCGTTGTTGCCAGTTTTGGAAGCAGCACTTTCACGACCGTCGGCGAGGCTCTGGGGCATAGTGGAGCCATCTCTGATGTACAGCACCGTGTGCTATATATGAGCCGGGGGGATGGGGGGGGGGGGGGTTCTATAGATACCATTGACATCGCTGTTGACACTATAAAGGCACATACGTGACAAAAATACCTACTTATAAAAAGGGTGTCTGATTTCCCGTACAACACTAACTCCAATGAGGTGTGACGCACCGGAAAAGAGATGCTTGTGCCCCCAGACACTGAAGTCAGCCAGCGCTGAAGCCTGCGTGCGTGCCCTGACTGACCTTGGATCAACTGCTGCCACAGCTTTCCCAGTTTCACTGCAACACGTACAAAATAATAATGATTGTATAAAAACGAACAGATGGGCCTGTGGACTTTTGGTTTAAAGGACTGATCTCGTAACCCGACAGTCACGTTTGTGATATTTGGTCATTTCCTTTTTGGTGGAGGATCTTGAATCTTTCAATCCTTTCTGTGGAAAGGTAATTTTAAATTGGGAGGTAGTTCACCTGGTATATCAGGTTATAAGGAATTCTGTCTTTAACGGTTTGGAGGAATGTGAGATTGCCTGCAGATACCAGCACAGGGGCAAATCCTAAACATGGCTTTTGATGATCAAGTATCAAACATGATTATGGAGAGACTGTAAGCAGCTAGTTACAGAGACCTACGCTCCTTGGGGGATTGCTTCACCACATTTTCATACCAGATTCTAGAGTCCACAGCATCCAGTCAATGAATACTGTCAGGAAAGGTTACATGGTCACATGGTGTTTGCATGATTATAAAAATGCACGAGGAAAATTGTTAAGATTAGACAGGCGAGTCAAATTTAAGTTAGTTGCAGAGGTCTATGTGCTGAATTGTGTCTTGTGTAATTGCTGCCATCAAACGTGCCTGTGCTGTGGGAAGGCGCTACTATTGACTGGCCGGCGTCCATAACAGGATGAGAATCGAGCACAGGTCTACGTTCAAACAGGATCCCGTTGAAGCCGAGTGGCTGTAGATGCCTGCATGGACTGAGGGTTGTTGATGATGTTGTTCAAGAACAGAGTGTTCAGTTTATTAGCATAATGCATTGTTTAAAACACTCCCCACCTCCCTCTCCAGCTGCATTGTGCCAATAAATGTCTATTAAGTGTGTTTGATTTTGCTAATGCTAATCAGTCTCTGTTGGAGTGCAGGGCAGCCAAACATACAGAAGCCAGACAGCTAACTAATACGATTCTATTTCAGAGAAAAGAAAAAAAGGTGATGGGCTTAACGAGCATAACATTTACTAAAAACCATATAACTTAAAAAATGATGTTGATGTGGGTTATATTTTGATAACATTGTGGAAGTGTTAGTCTAAAACTGAGCAAAATCGTAATTACTGCTTCAAATCGAATGTTAAATACAAGCTAAATACAAGAACTCTATTGTCCCTGCATGTTTGCGTGAAAAGAATGCGTCTGAACTCCCTGCATGGATTTACAATCACAAGACTTCAAACCGAACGTCTTTTCTCCACTGTGTCTATGAGCCCAATCGCTGCCAAGAACATTTTACCATTTCATAAAAAATACTGTCTATAAAAGTGCTGCGGTGCATTAAATTAAATCCCACTTGCAATTTGTGATCTGCCAAAATATGAAAGCCACAAAAAATAAGTACTGATGCACAGCCTATATATACAAACACATAAATCTCAACGTGTTTCTGAAGGTGAGGAGCGCGAGCCAGGGCTGTTTTGTGTTGGCAGTTTTTTCTGCTGTAGTATAAATGGGGGGCAGGCGTCGGACATGCTGGAGGTGTGTTTTTCATCTCGCACCACTGTCTGTTCTTCATGTCTGACTCACACTGTATTTCTAAGCGTTCGTACGGCTGCCGGAGGCCAGGCAGAGAGCCCGTCGATCGACGTGCAAGGACGGACTGCGGGGCTGGTGGGTAAAAACAGCCAGTCAGACAGACAGAGGGAGTACAGACTGAGGAGGAGGTGGTGTTTGCTTTAATTTGGGAGAACAGGTAAAGGGAGGGGAACCATTTACATTCATCACACACAGGAGCTCGCCTCAACTCACATGACGTGAGAAAGAGAGGCAGCGGGAAAAAACAAGGAGGGATGCAACCAGACAGAATGGGGTTGAGAAAAAAGAATGTTTCTGTGTTTCGTGTGGGGTTTTTTATTAAGCAGCCAGTGGAACACTTGTGGCGAGGAATGCGTAAAAACCGGAAGGCTCTGGGATCCGTTTTAAATGATCTATGAAATGTGTCGGGGGGTTGTTTTATGACAAAAAAGAGCACTTAACTTGGGCATTACGCAATACAAAAATGATGAATTCGGAGCAATCCTAAAACAGACAACCCACGAGGATGGGGGGGGGGGGGGGGGGGGGGGTCTGCTTGTCCTGCTGTGTGTAGCTGAACTAACAGGGTGTCTGGGGTGTTGACGGCGGTCCACAGGGCTGTTTTCAGACCTGACATGTGTCTCCGGGAGGAAATCATGTGTGTTAAACCACATGTGTGTGTGTCTCTGTCCGTCTTTCTGCTGCCATGTGAGACCTGGATAAGAGCGGCAGAGTTTATATAAGCATCTGCAGGTATACACACATCCGTATTAGGGCAGCTCGCTCCCACAGCTCCACGACCGTGTGGCAGCTGTGCAGATTGCGTGGCCTTAAAAACTGTTGGCTTACTGGTGGAGATCTGACCTGACTGCTTATACTGCTTTATTTATGGAGGTGATATTAATGTGGGTATGTTTATAAAGGATTCTTTAATGATGTGGGATAAAGTACATTGATGCTTTGGTTAGAAATTTTAAAACGCGCCGCTAAAAATAGTTAAAGAAAAAAAAACTCTAAAGTGTTTTGGACCACTTTCTTCGGAACCCGGGAGGGGCAAGAAAATGATGCACATTTTGATAACATGGATTATTAATGGAAATTAATGACTGCACATAAATATTCAAGCATTATTGTAATGCAACCTCTCTAATTATGCGTTCCTGAGCTGATAATAGTTGATTAATGAGGGAGACATAGCAGAGTCTTCTAATCAAGCCCTGTAAAGGAAGTTTCACTTCTCATTTTGAGTGAATTAAACACACACACAAAAAAAAAAATCACCATTCTGATGGTACTAATGCAGGGATGAAAATGGCGTATGTATAATCCTCCACAGGTAGAGCTCTCTAAACATGCTTAACTCACCCCTCAGCATAAGTCTTCTCGCTCTCATTAAAGCAGAAAACTATTATACAATATTCTAACATTGGAGCCAAAACTTCTGCTGCACTCATCTCCAATAACAAGAAATCATTCTTTTTTGTTTTGGCAATTTTGTCAGATAAATCCACCCAGTTGGTTCTAAATAAAGATATTTGTAATAATGACGATGACTGTGATGCAGAAGTTAATGAGCTTGGCTTGTTACGAGTGCTTTAAAGTGATCACAAGTATCAAATGTTTACAGAGCTGACATCTAATGACATCTAATCATGTATCAGACTAAAATGTAGCACCAACATCGTGTTAATAGGACACTTTGATGAAGGGGACTGAGATGTCGAGTCCATATGGCAGAAGCTGTGTCTCTCCTCTGTCACCAGGAGCTCAAGGGAGCTCTGTAACTGGGCAAGAGTTAAAAATGGTTGGGGTTGCTCATTAAGGAGGTGATGCTAATTACACGACAGCTTTTACTTATACTCTGTAATCCGGAATAGAAAATCCGACTATTTCAACATGCGATTAGATAGAGGTCCATTTGCTCGTCACTTCCTCCAGGCAATGCGAGGCTAATAGAAATCCTGTGCTAAGGTTATAGCAAAAAAGGGAGGAAAAATGGAGGAGCGGGTGTCTCAGTGGAGGTCATGTTAGGAGACCAGTTAGGGCTGTAGCGCTTGTGTCCTGAGAGACGAGAGTTACAGGAGGGTTGACAGAAGAGGCCATGCAGCGCACCACGGAAGAGGCAGAACAGAGGAGGGAGGATTACACACATCACCCCGACCAAAGAGGCGTCTGAGTATAAGAGAGGGAAATGAGTGGCGCTGAGAAGTGGACATCTGATGCGACTCTGCACGTCTGCCTCGTATCACAGGAGGAAAACAACAGAGAAACGAGAGAGACCCCGGTCAAATCCCAACCATCGACTCCTGTTCCAGATGACTCCATCTGCCTGCCCTGAGCACACGCCTGCTCGTGTTAATCCCATGTATGGGGGCAAAGAAAGTCGATGACAAACAGAGGAAGAATGGATGAAGACGAACGTGCGGGGGCAAAGAAAGTGCTGCTGTTCAGGGAGGATGAAGTGGAAAGAAAAGTTATGGGGTGGATTTAAAATTGGCCACATTTTTAAATGTCCAGAGTAAATTGAGACCAACAGGGATGGAAAATAGGACACATAAATTTAGGACTCTGAAAATGTTTCGCTGCCCTCCTTGTTCTCTATCGTTCATTAGTTCTGCGGAAAAGAAAAAAGGGGAACACACACACTTTACTGCTGGTTGTCACATTTTCCAAACCAGGACAATGAAATGGGTGAAGAGTCCGGGAATGGGACATTTGGACCGTACCAGGAAACCTTGTGGATGCATCAAAGCGTGGTTTGTACCGATGTGACGGTGTTCCTTTGATGTTCCTGAAACCACACTGACAGTTACCAACGTTTCCACACTTTACACGAACCAATAATTCATGTGAATCTTCTTGCGCATTACTCCTCCAAGTACTAAAAATACTGTATGAAAGCCTAAATAATACATCAACACATTTATTTTGCATAACTTGTATAACTTGTGGAATTAAAGTTGCCTGTATCACTATATAGGGCACAAAATGACATAAAAGGGTCATTTTTTATATATGTACACTTAAGTCAGCGATAGCTGAGAGCATTTGAGCTCAGCTTATGCCGTTTTCCATGATCTAAGGTTTCCCAACCATTTAGTGAGAGATTTATCTAATCGATTTGCCACCAGTAAGACCAATATTTGTCACTCTAGTAGACAAATAACGGTCCATTGATCAGATGCACCACAGGTTTTGGTACCAAAGTGTTTGAATTAAAACCAGTTTTGATGTTTGAGCATTTACGTCGCTCCAGGAAAAATGGGAAAGACACCGAGGGAGACGCTTGTGCGTCATAAACTGGCAGCAAAGCCTTGGTACCAACTCAGGAAATAGCAGATAATTACACCACAAAGAAGAAAAGGAACATAACCAGGATGAAACAACGGACCGGGCAGCGATCAAAAGGGGCTTACTGTACCACAACACTACAAAAACCGTAAATGAACTGAACAATCCGGGAAAAGAGATGCGAACCAGACTGTAGCAGCAGGGAAAAAAAGAGAAGCAGAAACAAAGAAAACGCAGTGAGCCATCCGGCAGAGGAACACTCACTGTAAACTCTCTCATCATTTACAAATAGTTCTAATCGTGGCCATGTTTTAGCAGTGGTAGCAGCCACATTTCATTTTCAGAGTACAGGACCTCCCTGATTGCTGCACCAAAGGGTGCTGCTGAACAGTCACAAGGAACATTCATCAGAAACTGTCATTCCACATAAATGTAGGCGAAACATAAATACTGAGGGCAAATGAGAATGATGCTAATTACTCCTTTGAACCCCCCACGCTGTGATTCCATGGTCATACTTGCAATTATCCCTGGACACCGTTCCGCACCAGTGTCGTTCTGGCATCGGGCCTCGTGCACACGGTCCGACGGTCATGCACAGGATGTCTCCTGACGCCTGGCTTGGACACCCACCAGCTGACGACCACAGTGGAAAGGCCTGATTCTTTTTGTGAGCCACAATGAATTGATCGCACTGTTCTGTTTTGCTCTTGGAGCAGCCTGGAACCAATTCTTTGTGCGTGTGTGTTGCCTGACCACCATTGTTTGTATTTATAGTATGAGCTGATTGGTGCTGATCCTGCCTATGTAATAATTATGCATTCATTTCTCTTGAAACAGGCATATTCCCATACATATGAAAACATGTGGGCACTGTTAGCTGTCTGCATAGGTTTTAATGAGCAGGACTCGTCCTCATATTATGCTGTCTATCCTATATTTCCCTCAGGTCGTGAGGGTTGCTTGATGTAGCTTAATTACTATCTATCTTGCATTCACGTCCTGTGTATGAGTGGATGTTATCAGTCTCCTCATGTTGAGCACTAGCAGCTTCTTCTTGTAGATTAGCTTGTTGTTCGAATTATGTGGAGGCCCTGGGGTGATCAGCCACAGATTTGTACAGCTATTTGTACCACCACAAAGCCACACCTTACAGGAGAATGGGGTCACCATGTCTTGATTATATGAGTATTATCCAAAGCTTTAGATCACGCTGATCAAACAACAAACACTAGACATGGACAACAAGCAGGCTGGCACCGGGAAGAACGATACTGCTGTCAAAGAAACCTGGCAACTGTGGCCATGTTGGCTCGGGAGCAACACGTGCAAACACTCCCACGTCAGCAGATGTTCAAGGGCACCAGCGTTTTCCGTTCGTCCTCTTTCTCTCTGCATCATTTTCAGGCAGCGAGGGAAGAAGCAGCCTCTGTCCTTCCACATCATTGACCGCAAACACATCGTGTGAGCTTGTATTTAATCTTGTATAGTTCAAAAACAAACACATAAATGGTAGATATTCTTTTTTCCCCCTCTCAACTGATAAAATATTACCCAATTTTATCCGCAAACTGAAGTGAATTTGTGGTTTAATTTAAGCTGTGTGACTTAATACATAAAGTTAGACTTGGGAAAACCTCATAACTGCTGTTCTCAATCATTCTGGACCTTTCAAGTTAAATCAGGTCCTGGGTTTTTGGTGCATATAACCAGCTGGAATCTTAGTATGCACATGATCCACGTCGGGCTCTCTTGGGTGTTACTCACTGTCCACTCAATCATTACTGATCTAATTCACTGAAGTAGATGTATCTAGCCTTTGGCTCCATCCCTGCCTTTGTCTTCCTCCACTACATTTCTTCTTTGGACAAGTAATCTGACTTCATCTCCCCATCTCTTCATCTATTAAACTCTCATACCTCTGGATTTACACGTCCATGCTTCCGCGCCCCAGCAGTAATTGTGGACTTTACTCACTACGCTCTACCCATCTTTGTGTTCCATTAGGGCAAACATCAAGTAGCAGATTCATTATTTTTTAAATGATTGGACTCTTCATACCACACCACAGTGGTCCAGTCCAAAAGGTACATTTTATGGAATTTTCTTGTACCATCCCACCAAAGTCTTCTATTCAGCCCACACTAAAAGTCAAAACGCTGCATGCTCCACCTCGCTTGTCGCTTCCTGTTATCACCCTCTCTGATGCGTAATATAAAGACTGGGATTGTCTCACCAGCTGTAATAGCAGATTAGCGTTCAGGTTAAAGGTGTATCTGTGCTTATGAGGGCTGATGAATCATACTGCACACCTATTTTCCATCCTTTCTATGTTCATTTCTGTGAGACATTAACTTCTTATAAAACAAAATGCAGCCCAGTTTTTTTTTTACTACAGTCTTTCATCACTTTTATTACGTTCAGATTTTTACCATCTCAGAGTCGCTCTTCATCTCCCATTTGCTTTTTCCCCCTCCCAACCTCTCCTCTTACATTTCCCCAGTGTGGTGACCATCAAGAATCCCGTCTGGGCTTCCGTCGCTCAAAACTAAATTCTCACCCTCACCATCTGATCTACTCTACCCCCATCACTCACCCTCAGAGACCATTAAGTTGATACAAATCCGTTCGGAGACAGACCCCTAAAAAGTCCCATCCTCACTCTCCTGGGTGCTGTGGCAGCCAGAAGGAAGCTCTCGTGAGAGGAGAAGTCTGCGTTGCGGCTGGCAAGAAATCCATTTAAACATCCACTAAAAATACTCATCTTTCCCGCTGCTTAGTGTGCTGAGGGCAACGATGCTTAATGAATGACATGCCATTAGATAGGACATAGATTTAGATTTATATGGGTTTAGCATAGGGGCTAATGGGTTTGGGGGTGAAGGACATGCGCATGGGCATTTTGATTTCAGGCCCTGCGCTGCTCAGCAGTTTTTGCGTGTCTGCTTCGAGGAGTATAATTTAAAATGGGACTGGATGGTTCCCTGCCATTTCACCCCTGAATGCTCTAATGAGGCGGAACAGAGAAAAGAGATTCTTCGGTGGCCACTGGCATTGCTACATCACTGCCGCTCATGTCTCTGCTGGTGCAAAGACCAGCTGACACCAGGGGGTCAGAAGGATGAGAAAAGGCAGCGACGCTAAAAGAGGAAACTATTCCCGACACTATCCCTGTTTACTTTTTTTAACGGTATTACACATGATGCCTTTTTTAGAAATATACTAGCAAAACATTTAAAAGTGTTAACACAGCTGGATTCATGGACAAACTATGAAATTAATAAGCTGATTTTGTGGACCAATGTCCAAGCACAGATCCCAGGCAGACACAGATAAACCAGCAGCAGATTGCTGTATCCCGTTGAGCAAGCCCTCATAAATCTGCAGAGATCCAGCTCTCTGGTTTGTTGCAAACTCCAGTTGATCCTGTCACTGGCAACGGCATTGCTTTCATGGTGTCTCTCAGATAGGACTTTCAGGCAATTCACACTGGTATTGTGTCTCTGTGTCCATCTGCTTCTCTCTCTTCTTCCCTGTCTGTCTGCGGACCAGAGGTCAAGGGACTTGACAAATGAAAATGAAGCTAATGAGGCAGCAGACAGTTTCAAACCACACCTCTAATAAATACTGCTAGAGATCTATAATCAGAACTAACCAGAACAAATAGTGATTTTGAGCGTAAATAAAGGTGGCTGACATATATCCTTCACTGCCATCCTAGTCCTACCCTAAACAAAACACTAATTATTGTTACTGGAACCTACCACCAGAGGGAAAAACAGACTTTTGAGGACACTCCCATCACGTTGAGCTCCAAATATAATCTATTTTACATCAATACAATCAAAAACAAAAGCCAAGACTAAGAAACGAAACAAAATCCAGCATAAATTTGACTTCAAGCCTCTTAAACCAATCATTTTAATACACCTGGGCAAGTAGTGACACATGCTGATCAGCTCTTTACTCTTGAACGCAAAGTGCTGAGCTGTAACTTTGCAGCCAGTTTTTGTTCAACCAGTTAGTATCATACCTTAGCAGCCATGATCATGGAGGAGCCCCCACGAACTCCGAGGATGGGGATGTGAGTCTGGGCTGAAATGAAGTCGAGGATTTGAGCAATGGCCTCCTGGTCGGTGTCATCCCCAAACACCACGCCCTGCAGCCAATGCTCCGTCATAAGGTCACAGATGCTCTTGATGATGCTTTTAGGGTCCGTCTCATTCATGGTCAGCACCTCCACATTCGGGGCCATGTGGAGGAAGTCCTCCTTCTCCCGGGCCCCGGCGAGCGCCACTTCACTGGAGTTGCCCACAAGGACGACAGCGATGCTGAGGCCACGCAGCAAGTTTGGCAGGGCCATGTGATGGGGAGGGGGCTGTGGGATGGGGATGTAGTGGTTGCCTCCTCCTCCTCCGCCCCCACCCTTCTCTCTCCTGGAGTGGCAGACTGGGGGCAGGTGTAGAAGGCATAGCAGCAGGAGGAGGACAGAGAGGCAGAGGGAGGCGTTGGAGCGTCGATGCAGAGGCAGATTGGGTGGGTGCAGGTGTCGGGCCCTTCGCTCTTGTTCTTTGGTGGCCGAGAGGATAGAGGAGGCCCCCGGCTGGGACATGAGACCGCAGACAGACATGATGGAGGGGTGGGAGAGTAATACCTGAAGAGACAGCAGATAAGGAGATTTAGATAGAGCCAAAACAGGAAATGAGAGGCCAAGATAAAGAACGGTGATGAGAGGAAGCAACGGAAGACAAGTGGAGGTTTGGGATCTGCAGAGGAGATAGAGGTTAACACAGCACTACCCAACACTGATTGAACCAAATGAATAGCCGAGAGGCTACAAGCATGGTATGAATCAGTGCATGTCAGTCCTGCAAAATGAGCCACTGCGGAGCAAGACTAAAGGAGAAAGGAGAAATCTTGTGGAAAACAAGGATTTAAAGACTCAGAGGACTAAGAGGTTGCACTCAACACGTATAAATACTGCACGACCACACACACATGTGCGCTCCGATGGTGGTGTATATTGTAGTTTACATATGACCTAGCGTGGATTAATAATGAACGTGCCGTGTTCCGATGGAACATTATGGAATATATAATGGGGGGTTTAAACTCTCCCTCTGGATGAGATGTTGGTATGCTGGCAACCGAGGACATCGCGGGATTCGAGAAGGGGTGGGTGGGGGGTGTAGCTCTATCCCAGATCCTGACTGACTGACAAACTGGCTGGAGCGAGATGAGTGACGCGCTGCGCTGAGACACCGACAGACTGACGCGGAAATTGATTACGTGATTGACAGCAGTGGCGCTTAGAGCGACTGGCCAGACTTTGATATGATACCCTACCCCGGCCCCAGCCCCCCCACAACCCCGACTGCCCTGGTTTAGCACGTTTTCTCTGCCCCTCCACCTCGCGGGCACTTTCTACTTGACCGTATCTCTCACTGCAACACCCTGTGAACTGTGCTTATTTTTAGAGCTTTCTGTTGATGGGGCTGCAGAGAGGAAGGGCCAAAATATGAGGAGGGGAAATGAGCAAGTGCCAGAATGAGAAAAATTAACAAGGGCTTTCATTTCTCTTTTGAGAAAAATCTCTGAATTTAGTGTCAAACGTGTCATTTTTCTCAGTTTCAGGCATTTTACAGAAGGACCTGATGTTTTTAACTCGTGTTAATTGTAATTTTGCAGGATTAAATGACACAATATGCATTTGAATAATCTTAATCTAAAAAAAAACATGTGAAATGCAATACACAAAAATACTACACAATTGGAAACATCACAATTGGCTGTATGTTTAGATGTGAGTGTGTGGGAGGGCATGTGTTCTGTCAAGTCTCTCAGCATATAGAAGGTGTAGGTGTACGGTCGGTGGGAATAGATGTTCTCTACCGTTCCTGTGGGCAGAGAGACCCATAACAGTGGGGGTGTACTTGCCCGTGAAAGTTACTGTGAGCGGTGTATTGTGTGTATATCTCACACATGACTCTTTAACAGGGCTGATGGGACTGAGAGAGATAAACAAAAACAATACAACAATAGCACGCATTGTAAAGCTGACAGCTAATAAGACAGGAAGTGACAGAGCAGAAGACAAAAAAGGCAGGAGATGGAGGGAAGGATAAAGGGATGTATGCGGAGATGACAGAACAACTTCTTTAGGGAAAACTAATTACTGGAGCCTCGTCAGCTCTAATTACAGGTCCCCGTGTTAATCGTCGATTGCGCGCCACACTGCAGGAAAGGATGGAGAGGTGGGAGGAGGGAGGGATGGGGAGAGGAGGCATAATAGGATGGGAGACGGGGGGAGGAGAAGGTGGAAGGAGAAGGAAAAAGGGCCATTTAGGCGCGCGATCTGCAGTTAGAGCGTTCAGGGAGATTTTCTGCACAAAATGAAACGAGGAACTGGAGCAACGGATCGATATTCAGGAAAATCTACTGCAAGAGATCCGGCGTAAGAAGAGCATTCTTACATTCCAAGCTGGGTCAAATGTGTGTGCAGCACATTTACAAACAACAAAAGTTGGACCCGAAGTGCTTTTACAGCCGGGAGAGACACAGAAATAGAAAAGAGTAGGATACAAGTGCAATGCATGGAGATCAAATCAAAGGGAAAAGACTGCAGGTATGGAGGACTTGTCATCATATTAAATCTGATCTCATGTAACATCCGTGATGTTCAGAGTGTCGTGGAAGCAAATGGAAGGAGGGCACAGTCGCCTTTACCTTCCTGACATGAGTGAGGTGATGAGAAGAGTTGGCCAGATGACCTAAGTGACTGAGGTTAAATCAGACTTTCAAAATGCTCAGTAGAATATTGAGTAAAAACATTGCAGACTAAAAACGCCGTGCTCAAGCTGACAACACTGATTTACTATTAATGAAAGAATTTAAAATATTTCAGCAATTTAAAAATATGGACAGGGAGCAGATCAATTAATTCCCATCATATATTTTCTGAAAGAAGTATACTTTCTGAACGAGTTGGAAGGTGCAACACTCGCCACATACAAACTCACATCAGAACTGACATAGTTTCTAAAAAAAAATATGTAGACATTGTAGCTGCTTTTGAATCACAAAGGCCTGTGATCCCAAAGAGGACCTTATTGGTAAGCAACAAAAGTAAAGCGGCGCAGGGAGAAAGAGAGAAGCTGCAGAAGGAGACAGAGTGGAAACAGAGAGACAACGATGCCCTCTTTGAATGTGGACTTCTCTGGCAGCACTCTGTTTCCATGGCAACAATTAAAATAGGCCTATGTGCGCTTATATAGAGACACGGTTGACGGACAGAGAGATACACACTTGCTCTTTGCAACAGACAGTCTCATTGAAATGCAGCCTCCCATATTATGGTTTATTTTACATCCCGACGTCTCCCCTGCACAGATCAACTTAGAGGCCTGTGACCTGATCGCACGCATAAACACTCACGCACACCCACGCACACCCACGCAAACGTGTTAGCGAGCGCACTGCCTAACACCGATGCTCATTCGGAGGGGTGAGACCTCATAAGATGTCGCATCGGGTCAACGGCAACAAACACAAAAGGCGTGTGTCCAACACAAGATGACGCGGGTGAGGCGACGACACTAAGTGACCTCATTTCTCCATCGGCCAAGCCTCACATCTCACCCACCATTTGCTCCATTAGGCACACCAGCGCGCACGGAGCAGTTACACACGAGTGGATGTCCCTGAAGTCTAAACTCCGGACCACAGGCTAAGGCGCACCCACCCACGATCAGATAACGGGAGGCATGTGACACCTCTGACAGCGTTGATGGGCACTTCCCCCCTACGCCGAGCCTTATAATAAAATAATGACAAAAGCAACATATAATTACACCTATTTCCGTTTTTTCCAGACACTGATCTGACGTTAAAAATAAACCAATCAATCAATCCAACTCGGGGACTTGGAGCACGGACTAATGGAACAGTGGGATGGAAAATCCCTTTTTTTTGTGGTTTCTTGTCGTGCTTTTATCCTCTGGTGTCTCGTCCTAAATTATACTTTCTCTCTTTGAGTTAAACTATGTTTTGTGAGGAAACTTGACCTGCATGTAATCCACCTGAGCTCATTCTGTCGCTGTCTTCTACCATTGTGTCCGCACATCGTTCCCAGTGGTCGTGGCACTCCTGAAACATGCCGGAACTCTTAAGTTCCATGACATGACATCACCGTTCTGAAGCAGAGTCCACGGAAGAAGCTCAATGTGGAATTAGCAAACCGACTATGGAGGAGACTGATGTTTGCAGGCTGGCGTTTCCATCCCATCTCTCATTATAAGACGTTGATGTCACTGTTGGTTAGTGGCTGACATTTCAGGAGACGCACCACAGTGAATCACCTAATTGAGAAAGTCAGAAGATTGATTGAAATGGCATTTGCTGCAGCCTTGTTGTTAAAATGTTGCATGCCAAAACAGCCTCTCCCCAAAGCTGGATCACACCTCGGGTGTTGGCGTGAGAAGCGGATGAGAAACTTTTTTCTTTTAAATTCTGCGGCCATATTTCACATCCGGTTTGTAAGGCATGCAACATGTTTTCAGGTCATATGTTAACTGGTGTTACTGGACCCAAGCCACAACGGCACATCCCCTAGCAAAACAAAGCCAGGAGCCAAATGGGTCCAAATGGACAATAAACTATTTAACGCTCGTTAATATCCATTATCCACACAGCTTTAGCGCAAAGCTGACATCCCATTTGTTCACTTCCTCCTTCCAGGAGATCACAGTGGATCTGCACGTGTCGGCAGCAGACAGCTCATAGATGGCAGGTCAGTCGCTGAAGCTCTGCGATGACAAAAAGGAACGAAAAAAGCAAGTTTGCATGAATGCGCTGAAGAGGCCCAACCCCAACACACGGGTGAACGTCAGGACAGGTGTTACCGCTGAGCGCGCACGTGCCTGATGGATTTAGCCTGAAAGCTTGTCAAAACACTCTCCCTAATGGGGGACTAACATTTATGTTAGTTTGTTCAAATGAAGACTGGCAGAAAAAGAGCTTAACTTAGTGCTGCCGTGTCCTCGCTTTGAAATCGATTGGATGGCGGGCAGCAGATGACACTATTAAAAACATCTCCCCGCCTGTGGCAGCCTTCTGAGAAGTCGAGCCGCGGCCGCCCCGGGGTAAGTGACCAAGCCACGGCGCTGAAAGCCCGCGTTGCATGCTGATGAGCTCGAAACTGAAACCCCAGCCAAACCTGTAATACGTACGAGGAGAAGGGCGAGCCTAATGTGTGTACTCATTATAAACTGCTCTGATAAATATTCATGGGGCCGGTCCGAGCGGCCCGCTGTGGAGGTGGGAGCGAGCCGTGATGAGGTGCGTGCCTTCTGGTCCTGGAGCAGCCACTCGGCTGCCCCCTCACAGATGCAGACCAGCCAGGTCCCACGCGTGTTCCATGCAGGACAAATCCGCAGGCATAATGGTGTCTATTTCCAGAAGAAAGAGGGACGCTGAAGCACCCGGTGCCCTCTTCCTTCCTCTTCCCTCTCTCCCTCAGTCTTTCATTTCAACTATATTTATCTGTTCCTCTTTCATCATTGGAACAATTCCTCGCAATTCGCTCGCCACTTATCCTTCTTTTGTGCTTGCACTCCGTCACTGGCCTCTTCTCATTATGCGCTCAGTGTCAGGATTGTCGATGGTGTTATTTACGTGAAGGATCACCATGACTAATAAGCTTTTTTAGATGAGACATTTAGGTGGACGGCAGACAATAGACAATGGTCTCTCCATATCATCATGTTTTTTAGTGTAAAAATAAAAAGTGAAATGTGTTCTAATAAAACAATGTTCTGCGTTATCAAGACTAAATATACGCACATACTTGGATTGGATGACTTTTGATACTCTTGTTAATTTGGGGGAAATAAAGCCCAACAAATTTTACTGCAATAATATTACAAAAGCATTAAATAACAGCGTAATTTTTTTTTTTTGTAAAGTGGAAGAAGACAAAATAGAAGTAATTAAGTACTACAATAGTAGATAAGAGTTGCATTTAAGCCCTGTGCCTCCAATCACTGATGAACATGCTAAATCCAGTGCTCTATAGCGGTTTGGTTCCTTATTTGATAAAGGAAAGGACTCAGAAGCTAACGGCAGCTGGGGGCGCTTTCCACCATCCCGTACACAATTCAGGGTGCTTGTTTTTAGTTGTGAGAAGCTCAGGCGACACCTGGCACGGACCCAGAAGGAGAGCCGACAGGTGATGAAAGGGAGCGTTACCTGGACAACCTCTCTGACCACGCTACAGTCAGACACGGGGGTGCAGATGATTGCACGCGCGGCCTGTGTGACGTGTGGGAGGGAAAGCAGCAGACCATCTGAACTGCTCGCTGGCGCCTCCAGTCCCAGCTTGTATGACGGGTTATTTGTCTTCTCTTCTTTCCCCCATTTTTATATCTTTAAATTGCCCCTTGTCAATATAAAAAGTTGCTAGGACGAAGCAGAAAGTTCCCTCGCCTATAAAGACCCACAAAAACAGTGAACGTTGCCACTGCTTGATTTTAAGTTATGGATAATTACACATGATGTATGCTATATAAGGCATAATTATGGCAGGGGGAAAGTTGGCGGGGAGTACAGTCACTTGCTGCAAATGAGGTCTATGATTACGCCTCTGCGCCATTCCCCTCTTCATTTATGAGGATCTGTGTGGCATTTCTGCCTGATGCATCATCTCTGTCGTTCTCTCATAATAAATCAAAAGGGCGGTAAAAAAAAAAAGGATTTTGCTGATTTCAGGAAATGCCGGTGCTCCACCAGTTGAGAGCCGGTCTGTATTGGCACTGATGCACATCCTAGTGATCATTTCAGTCACAGGATCGTGGTGCATCTTCAGATCGAGCTCATCTGTTGGAGCTGCCATTTTTTTGTTCGTCAAAAAGCAAAAAGAAATATGCCGTTCATTAAGCCACCTCCTTTCCAACAAAGCTCATCCTTTTTTTATATAAATTCCCATGATTCAGCAAAATGACATGAAATTCAACAGGAATTTAAATGTGATTTAAGATGACAAGATGAATCAGACATTCGCTCGCTAGCAGAGACCCTGAGTTTTAACAGACAAATCATATAGTTAGTCCAGACGATGAATTGATATTTGAGGAACCACTCGTATGAAAAAAATGAGGGTTGTAGAATCCCAACTGGCATCTAGTCAGGGAACACGTCCAAAGAGCGGCATGACGGTGATGGAAATGCTGAACTGAAAGGACTGTTCTGAATAGTGCAGCTGTTCTACAGCAAAACTGTTCAATCCTTCTGCTTTTTCACAGACTTCTGAGCTGAATGGCAACAACATTACAAGGAAATCACAACATTACAACTGTTGTGGAGACGGTCTGGTGCGACTCTGCTGAAATTTATGAGACAAATCGGAGCAGCTGCGTGCAGCCAGGACATGTGTGTGTGGGTGTGTGTGCGCGCACACATTACACATCTTTTACTAGCTCTGACAACCTCAAAGGTCTGTTTGGGTGTTCAGACTTGTTTAGGGTTAGGGGTTAAGTTGTTATGTAAGGTAAGGGTAAGGGGCTGGGGAATGTATTACATGTATGAAAGCCCTCACAAAGATAGAAGTACAGTATATGTGTGTGTGTGTGTGTGTGTGTGTGTGAGCGAGCGAGCGAGAGAGAGAGAGTTTTGCAGAATGTGGTTGAAGGAGCGTGTTATCAGTCAGTACTTTACAATTGCACAATGACTCAAATTAAAAAAGGAAAAACAAGGCTGGGAAGGTTTTATTTTTCAAAACGTAATTAGAAAAACATCGTACTCAGCTAATTTGTTAGCTGACTCTAGTGAGAGGTTTTCGTTATGAAAGGATCGATGCGGGCTATATTGCAGGGCCTGGCTCCAGTTGGGCTCCATAAGGTGTACGGAGAAGAGGACGGGGCTAATTCAACACGGTGCAAAGCGCTTTTCATTGTTCGCTGAGAGGCGGCAGCTGCTGAAGGAGTTAAAGCGCCTGCGGCTGTGTGGGGATGTGAAGAAAGTCCCACAAAGATAATGTACAATCACGTCCGCGCGCTTCAATCAAGCCAGAGGTCAGCGGAGAGGAAGCGCTCTCCATTTTCTGGGTGCGCGCCCGCGTGTCTCCGTCCGTCCGTCCGTCCGTCGTCCATCGCTGGCTTTTGCATAGCGGCTCCCGCGGACAAAACGACACGTTAACACTTCAGGTTGACAAATGTGTTTTGACAACACTTGGAGAGATAAGCACTGGGTCTGCAGGATCTCTCCCAGGGACACGTTTCTATTTACACCTCCTCCGCCTCGCAGAGGAGACGCTTAATCTTCTCCATGATTTGTGACTTCCGTTCCCAAATCTCCCTCCCCGCTCCCTTCTTTTTCGGCTGCCATCCTGATTTTCCTTTCTTTTGTTTTGCGTTTTAATGTTCCCGCTGGCTGATCTGAGCCGTCAGCGTCCTCCTCTGTCCTCGTCTGACTTGAGTTGGACACTCGGTCCGTGCGTCACTGTGACACACCTGTACATGGGTGAGGGCACCAGACTGTGACTGCAGCAGACACCTACAGATTTGTTTTGGTGACAGTCATATTGCTCTATGGACACTGAGAAAGAAAAGAGAATGTAGGGTCGTGATTTGATTCTGATGAGAGTACACAACATTAAGATACCGCTGTGGCAGAAATGTGCTAATGTTGAACAAAAAAGGCGGGAAATTTGTCATTGATCGTTATTTATCAGAAGATTAAACTGGCAATGGCCTCACAAGAGCAATTAATATGAAATTTGTGGCTTTGTTTTGGACCAATATGCGACTCAAGAAAAGAAACATTGCTTCAAGGGTCGCATTTGAGTCTCGAGGAACCAGCTGGAAGATTTGGAAGCTGACTCAGTTTGGCTTGAAATGATGAAATGCTGATGAAAATCTATAAATGTCCACATATCCTGCTGTCTATTCTCAATCCGCAAAACAATTACACAGTTTTTCATGTCTGTCTGTGTCACGAACAGTGAGATTCTCATATCCCTGTTAATAAAAGGTGGCGAGGAGCTGTGCGGCCATTGTTTGACAAAAGGTAAGGATGGGGACAGGAAGCACATGCAAGGTGCATTGAGTAACCTCGTGCAAATAACCGCGCGGTAATCACTTCAAATGTGTTTTATTGAGAGCTTTTCATAGATTAGAGCCACAATAATCTGTCCTCCATCTCATGTTATTTTTGGCACCCGGATTCTGCCGCGTTGGATTAGCAGGTGTGCAAGTGTTTGTTTGGGGCTGAGTGTGTGTCTCCGCATTTACGAGGCATGTGCACGTCTCCATTGTGAGGATCTGAAGTTGATATTGTGCTGGGTCTGTTTCTTAAAGAGCGAGGCTATTCGCTAGGAATCAAAAGGAAACCAGCATTTCGTGAGCACATTAGATACATCCAAACCCTGAAATATGATTAAGCAGCAACATGGCCTAATCCCACAGAGTACGGGGACTAGCATGTCTGTCAGAACAATACACACTGACGCTGCTAAAGGAAACCTTGTATACCGGATGGAGAAAAGTTTAAAAAGAATACAGACAATAACAATTATTTTACCCTCCACGGAATTCAGAGTAGATAAAAGAAATAACTGGAGGTTCTACTGCGCAAAACCAAACCTATCAGCAAAGCAATGGAGGTAAAAGTCACCCCCCCCCCCCGATTCTCTTACAGCCTCCTCTGCCTCCCACCACATCTGCAAACACACTGTAGGATGGCCGTCTCCACCGTCTCCCCTTAAGGGAATTATTGACTGATGACTTCCATTTTCAGCTATCAATTCTGTTGCTAATTTTACACATTTCAATTAATACCAGGTATCCGTGCGCGTCCCGCGCACGGATACCTGCCATGATACCTGCCATGATTAGAAGGCGCCCAAGGATGGATTCAGCCATCTGAGGCAGGAGTGCTGCCATTTTCTCTGGGCTTTCAGCAGGGACCCTGAAGGTATTTACAGAGCTCTATAAGCCCCTTAACCCTAAGAGCATCTACAACTGCCCACAGAAAGGGGCATAAGGGCTGCCGTCTCCTCAGACCAGAACCAACGCACATTTGTGAGATGGATTGTGGTGGTTGCAGCGCATGCAGAGGAGGACGGCTGTCGCTCCGCTGCTCACGCCTACTGCAGATAATCCACGTTAATGATGTCAGCTCTCATTTTTCCATTGCATCTGTTGCTAAAGACACATACTCTGCATTTCAATGCCAACATGATGCGTAAACTGCACCTGCTTGTCTCCGTTTTGGAAGAGGACAAAACCCTGACTGCCACCGACTCTTCAAACACTTCCGCCGCGCCCGGCTGCAAACAGATCGCTCATAAATATTCATGCGGCTGAATCCATCCAAATGGCGGCGCTGACTATCGGCAGCACGTGTAAACGAGGATCTGACTCGAACACGGGTCAGGAGGCCTCCGGAGCCCCCTCTGCTCCCGTCACCATGACTACCTAGACGACTCCATTTGCAGCATCAGTCAGTGGAGGGAATCGCTTCAGTACCTTCAATTAGCGACCCATTATCATTCATGAGTTTGTTTTCGCAGCGCTCTAAGATTGCATCCCAGTTACTCTTCCCTCCCTGCTCCCGCTAATAGGAGACGCAGCACCACTATAAGCTCTTACACCCAGCTACATTTGGCAATTTCGGCTTATGTACTGCCAATCTGGTGAAGCTTTTACGATGTAACCTTTTTTGGGTGTCCATGTATTACATTCTTTGGAGCGCTTCCATATGCTGCATGCATATATTCACACTTTCACTGTTGATGCTACCGTTTGGTCCCGCAGATCCGACATCCACCGTCTCCCACCCAGGTCTTCATTCGTCACACAAAAGCAGCACCCTATTTTCTTTTTCAGCTCAGATGCGTTGAACGCTCAGCCACACATCTCCTTTCCTTCCCGTCAATAGGGTGCGTGGGGTAAACAGGCCGCGCTGGTCGTGGGGCTTCGGCGAGCGCCGCTGTCCTCTGGGCTGTTTCCTGTGATATAATGGTGTTGACCCCAGTGGCGCCAGAGTCTCCATACTGAGTTATTAAATTTATGCAACTGCTAAGCTTCACGGCTATTTCGCAATGATGGCAGCCTTCAGTGGCTGTAGCAAGGCCCGCAGTGGACATGTCTCAAAGTTCTCTTAGAAAACAATGCAGCAAGCAACGAGAAAGGGAGAGAAAGCAAGAGAGTGAGAAGGCCGTGTATATTTTATTCAGTGGCAGCAGAGCACAATTCATAATCAGGGAGGACTGACTCACAGTTTTAATTAAAAAGTTGCCTTATAGCGCCAGGAGTAGCATCTTGATTGAAGACTCCAGCAAAGGCTCCAAGCGCCCCGGAGAGAGAAAGACTCCGCTGGGACAGAGGAGGAGCGAAAGGCTCATGACGAGAACAAGGGTCTGAGATTTCCGTGTGACCAGACATGCTAGCAAAAGTGTCAAAACGAACATCAAGGAAAGGTGAAGGGAGCCGAAGGAGGAGGGATTACGCAGCTGAAAAACCTAATTTAGCCATATTTAGATATTTTTAATCAAGTCTGGGTTTGGAACAGGCCGCTATGGTGGAAAAGCCTCACTGCGCTTTAGGATTTAACCTTTTGTTTCCACGTGCTTTACGTCAGGAAAATCATTGAAAACTTACTGCAGAGAAATGTTTTGGGGTATGGTTGTTTTTATTGTATGCAAGCAATGCTTATGCTTATCTACCGAAAATAGCATCGCAAGCTACAGTAGTGCTCAACTTTTACAACTTTTCTGATGGAATTGAAGTGTATTTTGTTGTTTCTTAAATCTGTGGACATATTTACTGAACAAATACATGGTGGGTAGCTTGAAATGTGACTAAATGTTGTCAAAAAGGATACAATTTTTTTACTAACTGCTAACATGAACATGTTAGTCCAGTGGCAGCAAAAGTAAGGCAGAGTTGGGGTACAGATGTTGGCCCTGGAATAAAAAGCCTTTTGGAAAATGGCCAGCGCCGCAAATTTAACCATGGCTGATGGAATTTGCTTTGGTCTGACAGTAATGTGGAGTTTATGTCAACCCTTCCGTTTAAATCACCGCCATAGCAGCGACTCTCGATACAGAGAGCTTTTAATTAAAAAAAACAACGCATGAGAGGGGAGAGATAAACGCCGAGGGAGCATGGCGGAAAATAGAGGGAGTGAGAAAGTATGAGATGAGAATGATGACGCAGAAAGAGAACAAAGGAAACAGACACGGGAGAGAGAGAGTGAGAGATTTCAGCAGATAAGAACAAAGCCCCAGCTCCTCCCCTGTTGAAGTGAACATAGAAGCACCGTCCATTCGGAGGATTTCGCTGAAATTTTCTGACACATTCGTGCATGTGCGTGTTTTTAGCCGCTCAGCTGTCCAGCTCAGTCACTCTAAATGATTGTATAGAACACGTGTGTGTTAATGCACACTTTGTTGCCTGATGCTGAGATACACAAGCAGAAAGAGCGCTGCATCTATTTAAATCATGCACGCACACGTGCTTTGGTATTTCTCATATTTGGATCCACACCTGCGCACGTTGTTTATGGAAGAAAAGGCTAAATTTATGAAAAGAGAAATTGATTACGCCCCTATTTTTAAATACACTTGTGCTATTAGCCAGCGTGCACAGTATCAATAATACAACCAACATCTGATCGTGTTCTCAGATGTGGTGATGAAGATCATTAATTACATGCCAACAGTTTTAATTAGCTCTTTGTATCTATGTGATTTTTCTGGATACACCATGCATCCCAAACACCTACCTACATATCTGTTTACTCCCCAGCAGGGTTGAACCTAACATTCATTGATTTCCTTTTTTTGTTACATAAAAACACAGGTAAACAACATCTTTTACACTTTAAATGACCTAGCTTGGTACTCTACAGTCACCAGCTAAATCTGCATTTAAAATCCCTGTACTCTGTGTGTGTTGGCACCTCAGCTAGTTCTTGATCCCTACACACAGCATAGGGGGGAAAAAACAACAGAACCTTGGTTTAGCTTTTACCTTCAGATGTATCTGGAAGGGTGATCTACTATAAACTGAGATTGCAAAGGGCGATTTAAAACTACTCAGTCCAGGCCCATTTATTCTTCGTGCTTCCACCATTACATTGGTGGCCATTTCCAGTTGACCTACAACGACGTTCAGCTCCTCCAACTGTGCTGCCATGTAGAGTTAATTCCATCATTCACTACGTTCAGCCAGGCCAACATGTTTGCAGTTAAAGTGCAGTTTTAGTCAGATTACTGCAGTAATTTCTTTATACAGTGTCACGTTATGTAACTATATAATATAAAGAAGCCATATTAGTCAATTAAATAGAAGATTATTGCTAAATATAAATCATGTTATTGGGCTGCTGTTGCCCAACACTGGGATAGTTCTCATTATTAGCCTAGCGCTACCAAATCGGAAATTACACCTTAATCATTTCCACAGTTCTACTGACAATTAAAACTAACACACTCTCTCTCTCTTACAATCATCTCTCTCTGACTTTTCCTCATTGTCACATCAGCCACCAAAACCATGCCTCCAGCTCATTGTAGAATAATTGGCAAGCTGTTGCTATGTGATACCAGCTGTATCTGAAACAAGGCTGCACTGGTCCCCTTGTTATGCTGTTGGTGCTGCTGCTGAAAAATGAGATCCAAATATAATCGGCAGTTTTCAAAGTGAGAAAAACCAAGACAAATATAGTTTTGCAGCTAGCTGGGTGATTTTTGTCTCATCTGACAGAAATAAACAGCATTTGTTATTGGGATACACGACCAGAGGTGATGTCACTGGTTCTGCTACCGAACATCAGTTTTCATCTAAATCCCAGCAGTTATGCCTTTACTTTCCTTCTTTTCGGGCTTCTCATTTGTGTCGCGACTGAAAATCTCCGTAATTATTGTGATGCAAAAGTCAGTTTGAGCTCCTTCGATTTCAATACTTGTTCAAGTCTGATGCCCGAGCGATCGATGCAAGACGGCAAACTGGAACAATCAAGCTGAATACTTGGAGGATAAACGGCTCCAGGAGAGCTGTGCCCACTGAGTTTAATGAGTCAGACTTTGACAAACCTATTATATTTGTGTCGCTCACAATAGCGCACGTCGCGGTCCCCTCGCTCGCGCTTTTGTCTGTCCGCTTGCTGTAAAAAACAGCCTCTTCTATTCCTATACGCGCTAGATTGGAACAGCCTATTCTCTAACCTTGTTGCCTTGAATTCCGGGTTTTGTCTGGGCCATCGAAGGCTTTAGGTCGTCAGCTACACTTGTAGTTCTGCTGAACTCACTGGCTGCAAAAGGCTGCGGGGGGGGCGGGGTCTCCGAGACCGGCCGGACGCCGCTTTGCCTCAAGCGAGGTGAGCGTTCGCTGTGACATTTGGGCGGCAGTGGGGTCAGGATATGCCGCTTCTGTCCAGATCAGATGTGAGCGTGACCAGCGAGGCCGCCAGGTCGCTGCCCGTGCACGACCATTTTGTCTCTGCAGCATGACAAACGGCTTTTTAAAGATAGAGCTTTTTGTGCATGTGTGGTCTCTGCAGTGACGGTTTCCCGTGCACTTCCGTAGCAGGAGCGGCAGCTATTCCATTTCCCTGGTATGGACTGATTTATTGTCCGGCGGCGCTTTCATAATAGCAAAGAAAAATTAAACTTAGTGTAGAAGAAGAAAAAGAAGTTTGGAGGCCATCATTTAGTTTGCTGCTTCTGCTGAACAACAAGGCATTCATCAAGCCCCTAAGTACGATATTAATCATCTGCTGCGACACAGGTGTAATTATTTCAAATTAAAGATGGATTTGAGGACCTGCCTTTAAATCAGTGATGACAACACCAAGTCACTGCGAGCTCTAGAGTTATGGGGTCTAAACTCAATCTGGGCCGCAAAATAGCACAATATCGCAACAAATCCCGTTTCACATTCACCTCCAGTCGCCATTTCTGTCAAGTGTGTTGGCCTGTACAGCGACACACACACACACACGCACCAGTTTCCACTCCAAAATCTCTCTGTGAGGATGTGAAAAGAACACGTCAACTGAAACCCGAAAACAGACTCATAGCGCCAACAGTTCTCACTCGATCTTTCAGCTCTTTGTGTGTTTGTCTATTTATATGTGTAGAAACTGGGTCAACATCTATCACGGTATGGACGTTACGCTGCGGGTGAGGCATCGTGCTCCGTACCCGAGGGTTCGATCAGGTATAGGAACAGTATAGCAGAAACGGGTAAATGTAAACTTTGGAATGCAACTTCAGTTTCCATAGCGACAGGGTGACATCCATTTCCACAGGTGGACTGTTGAATGTCAGTGAGTTCATTATATACAGGAAATGCTGCTAATTACAACAATTACTTGACTCACTGCTCCTACACAGGAACATTGGGCTAATAAAAGGGCAAAGAGTTTAAAAAGTCTCATATTTTAGTGGCTCGAGCCAGGAGTTCTCCATGTTTCATGTTGAATTAAGAATAAAGGAATAAAGATCTTTCCACCTTAATTCCTCTCCATCAGTATGTTATTTGCTTCAGCGTGGAAGCTGTGCAACAACTGGAGCGTAAACAGCAGAACCCCCCCCCATCAGCAGCATCCCTGGACGTGCCAGGAAAGAACAGATGCCACCAAAGCAAATGTTCAAAGTGCGGCGCTCGGCTAATGATCAGATCCGCGTGGTGTTCCAGGTGACTTCTGTGACTGCGCAGACGATTATGTGGCTCCTGCATCTCTCTGTTGCGTTCTCTCGTTTCCTGTCAAGACCGTTCTTTACACGCTCATTTCAGATTAGCGACTGCTATCGTTCAAGAGTAACACTGGATCCCACTGACAAAAGGTCAAAAAGGAGAGGAGAAAAGGTCAAAAATGAACCAAAAGGGAGGAACACAAACGTGCCATTGTGGGATCGGGGAGCTGGCACGTTCCCGCTGAACAGGATGGAGCGATTGAATTCTAGAGATGCGTCTACACAGGCCGCCTCCATATGCATGCGGTGACAAAAAAAGAATAGACAGGGCAACTGAATCCTTCGCCTTGCTCGGAAAACACGCAGCTGCGCTCCTAACGTCAATTCCACATTCCCCAGAAACAGCTTCCTCTCTTCCCTTTCTCTCCTCCTCTCTTCCCTCTCGTCCTTTTCTTATCAAAAGCTTCCGAACTTCCCGACTGGTGAATTTGCTCTAATTTAGAAAGCTGCGGGAGAAAAAACAGCAAGGAGATTCTTTTAGCACTCATTTCCATTCCTATTAAAGAAAAAGTTATTTGACCAAAAAAAAAGAGAGACGCGTTTAAGGGTGTACTGACATATTCAGAAGAAAAGGAGAAAAGTAAATTGCTGTAGGTGGAAAGCCGATAAACTCACGAGACCTCCATTTATCTCTCTGCTTCAATCTCATGCTCCATTGCATAAATCTGCCGTTAATTACAGCGTGTGAGCAGCGGCGGGAGCGAGGTGATCCTTAAATATTTCATACTACGTTTCCTGCCCCACTGATACTAACTTTAGTGCAGATGTGTGTCGGATGACGGCATAAATAACAGTCTGCTCTTAATTGGTTTTGACCGAAACATGAGAGCAAAGAGCACTTGATTAACAGCGCTGAAGTGTGCTGACATTTAGGTTAGCTGTGCGAGTGTCGGAGACGGAGCTTTTAAAGAATCATCGGTCCAATCTGTCTTCGCTTTTACCATTATTCTAGACGGAGGCTTCGGTCTCGATAGGTTATGAAAAGGTTAAGAACAAGAAGCTGTTATCTTTGGTGAGAAGAAAAGGCGGAGCTGTTAATTCATCAATGTGGCGGTATCTTATGACGCAAGCCGGAGGAATCTGCGGCGTCAGCGTTGGCAGCAGCCAGCGGCGGGCGGAAGGGCCGAGCTTTTTATTACGGCGCTGCAGCGTCGCTCTGCAGCTGGCTGAAGGAGAGGGACAGAAGGAAGGTGCGTGTGTGTGTGTGTGTGTGTGTGTGTGTGTGTGTGTGTGTGTGTGTGTGTGTGACAGCAGCGTTGGCGGCGCTCGCGCGGCGTTCCGACCGTCCCTCGCCCCGGCGACGACCGCAGCCTCCCATCAAAGGAAGAAGCAAGAAGTAATGTGGTTCCTCGGCACAGAGGTTCCGTCGTTGAACGTGGTGGCTCATTAATAGTGAGTGGGACGAGATGAAAGGAGTGAAGAGGGAGGTAGATGAGGAGGAAGAGAAATCCATTTGATGAGGGGAGGATCAAAGTCGAAGGTGTGTTGATATTAGGAACGCGGCCGCCATCAGGTGATGGGCAGAAGAAAAATAACCGTGGTTGTAGTCTGTTTGATAAATTAGGGTCCATTTATTCCCTCCAGAGCCTGCTCTGCTTTCTCTGATCACGCGCGCGGGCCGATGAGCAGGTGACGAGCCGGCACAAACACACACTCCTGCCACCAAAAAAATCTCATCCACCACATCCTTTAATTGCCTGATCGATGCCTGCAGAGCCATGCAAATGATGGCCATGCAGTCAATAAGTGCTGGGTCAGGCTGAACGGACACCAATTAAACAGGCCGCTGCACTAAAAAGCCGGGATTAAACCATTTGTCTCTGCGCCCTGCACCCTGAACCATTAACCTGACCCCGGAGCAAATCTGACAGGAGACGCACGGCCAGGAAAAGTGGCTGGAGCTGCCAGGCTTCAGAGGAGCGGCGCGCTCACAGAAGATGATGTCTTACCTTGTGTTTTTCCAGCCAAAGTGTCATCCCGGCGTCTCAGAAGTAGCATGATGGTGCGGCCTGGGACTCCTCTCTTCCTCTCATAGCCTCAGACTGAGGAAGGCTCAACTGCGTGCAGGGAAAAAAGGGAGAATCTGTTTAGCGGTTGGATGCGGGATTCAAAAATACCTGAATGATGACATCCGATCGAGTTTGGAATGTGGCTACAACAGGGAAGATGGAGGAAGACAAAATCACATGGGAAAGATGCTGTCAAGGCCAAACGCTTCTTAAACCCGAGCCAGGTCAAAACCAGCATCAACGGCACCCCCCTTCTGTCTTCCCAACGCCTTTGATGTGCTATTATGACACCCAGGGTCACACACAGTTCACAGTTGGAAAGGCGCTAATAAAGCAATGACCTTTGACCTGCGCCCAGCTCACCTGCATGCAGCCTACATATTACTAAACCAAATTCAATCCAAGGGACATTTTTCTCGGAATAAAAGAATTCTTCCCAGCCCGTAATTTGTTTAAATACATCTGAAAACTGCCGTTACCGAGGGCGATAAAACTCGAAGATTTGAAGAGAACCCAGGCCGACCTGATAAATAATACATTTCCTCCAAATGTGCTGTAGTACTAAATTGTCTCTGCCTTCATTCTGTAAAAACCCCTCCAAGTACAGTATGTAGCAAATCAGAATAATAAATAGCTTCCATTAATCCAGATTATGCATAACTCATCTATCATGAACACTACCAGGGAGTATTTTGGGCCCTTCACCAGTAAAAATGTTGGTGCTGTGCTGTTAACATACCACATATTAAAGCTGCAAGTGGGATAACTTTAGGTGCTTACGTTACACTAAATATGAACAAGCACGCAAATGATATGAAATTACACTAGTATTAAGCAGCCATTTGTGATTTCCCACCATGGAAAAAAGAGTTTTGCTGAAAGGAATTTAGTTCATCCGAATTGTTAGCTCAAAATTTTGTTGCGTTTATTTAGAATTCAACCCAAAACTCACACAACCATATTACAAATTAATCAGTACTTTTAATTTGCATGAGAAACGCTAATCCAGCTAAAATACGTAAAATAGCTTCATGAAAGACTGTCAATTGCAAAAAGGTAGCTAAATGAATGGATTAATGTAATTAAATAGAATTGTGTTGGCATTCAGAGGACTGAAGTGATTATATACGAGTGCAGAACAGTGAGGGGAGTATGGACCGTTCTTTAGGTGAATGAATAATTAACTGAAATATGTCAATGAATAATAAAGCAGCCTCTGCAGGGTAACAGATTGCACTTTCCATATTTAATAGAATGATGGGCCACACGCACAAAACCCAAAACAACGCAGCACACACTCGACGGTCAACGCCGAGACAGAGGAACGTTGGGCCGATGAGAACACGAGGGGGCTCACGCCGCTCGTTTGGAAGGGCCTGGCTGCTTCGGATCGTCTTGGCTTACATTAATCCCACAAAGGGCTCTGGATGTTGCCTTTCTTGCGTACGCGCCCGTCCCTTCCCGTGGCCACTGTCTGTGTCGATACAAGTCCTCTTAATCAGCTCAAATGAATTATTGAGCAGCCTTTTTATATCAGATCATGACCCATATTCCGCTCGCTTGAAGTGAGTGAGCTGCCAATAAAATTAAGACGGACTTTTTAAGCCGTCCCACATAAGCATCCGGCTCCACCTCCGAAGGCCCCTCACACCGATTGGCTCCTCCACAGAGCGGCTGGGGGAGGAGAAGGTGTGTACCTGGAGGGGCGATGCAGGTGTGTGCAGGTATCTAAGGGAAGGTTACCCGTGGTTGTATGGAGAAAGAGGTGATGCCCAGCGCCAGACGCACGGATACGCGTCGCACAGCACACGAGAGAGCAAAAAACAGAGCGAATCAGTGGGAAGAAGAGATGGGATTATGAATCTCTTCAGCCCCTGCTGTCTCCTCTCCTGGCCTGTTTATCAATGACGCCTGCACACACGGTGCCTGCGAAATCTCTTAAGCTCTGTTTGCAGACTCCGGGCAGACTTCGTTTCCACATAAGCCCCTGCCGTCAAACGCTTCTTTTAAAACTCTTGGAATTGACAGGGGGTGGGAGGGGGCCTCGAACGCTGAACGTGCAGCCCGGCCGCTGAAATTTACCGTTCAATAAAATAGGGCGTCGATACTTTCCCAAACATTCGTCACGTGGAAGGTGGGGTTTGTCAGTTCTTAGAGAGAGATGGCGTCACGCATTAGCCCGGCTGTCACTTTCAGGTGGGGGCATTAATCCTTGGCAATAAAGATGACCTTGCAGGTCAATTTTCCAGGCCCGTTAAAAGAAGGTGGTCTTTCATGCCCCCCTGACCAGAATCCTTTAACCACGGCTCAGCTGCAGGCATCTGCTGAGCCGCTCATTTGAATGGCCGCTCTGCCACCTGGACGCGCTCTGAAGTGTCATCAGCGTGGCTGGATCAGGTGCATCGAGAGGCGTGCAGGCATCCGCGCGGTGCTTTTAATGACTATAGCATTGGCGAGTGTCGGGGGGGGGTGTCAGTGGCGTCAGTTTCCCCGCAACGCCTCGACACGTTGCCTGGGATCGAGGGTGCGCTACAGGAGGGGGCCAAAGCTGAACGGCTAATAGTCCTGGGTTAGGAGAGCGGGTCCCAGGTGGTTTGTTGAGCTACGTAACCTTGACTGTACTTCCGCCCATGCACGCACGCGCACACACACACTTGGTGTAAATCCAAACCGCTGTCAGTCAAGTGATGGGAAAGTTAATCAGAGAAAAAGGGTCAATCGCCACGGCACCGTGATGGATAGGTGGACGTGCACGCGTGTCAGAGAGCGGCTGTGAATGTGCGCTCTGCTGCAGGAGATGATGAACTCCTGCTTTCACAACAGTGGATAAAATAACTATATTTAGAAAGGGAACATGCAGTCGGTGTCTTAGTGGAGATACCTTTATTGATCTGACTCTATATTAATGTGCTGCAGGCATGAACACACACACACACACACACCCACACACACACACGCACACACACACCTCTGCTTTAGTTAGAAAAGTGGAGCAGCATGGAACAGGCAGGCTGATCCTTCTGCCTCACTGGTTTGGGAGGTGCAAATGAGATATGGGCATATCAGACCTGAGAGCACACCTGTCACATGACCAGGGTGCATCAGGAGGAGAATTAAAGGCTCATGGGAGGGGTGCGAGGGTAATTGCTGATCTCTGATAATCCGCCAACATCCACTTAAATTCTGCTCAACCCCAACGTTGCGCACATACCCAGGATGCATCTGCACGCATGCAAAAGTCAAAAGCGGATCCAATCGGCATCATCCCGAATACGCAACAGCGAAAGCATGTGTGGAGTTCCAGTACTCACCCGCGTAAGCCCCCGACGAAAAACAACAAAAAGCAGACATGGAATGTACTCAACTTTGCGGGCTGGAGGAACTCTAGCGCATCGGCTAAAAGACAAAACGAAGCTCGAGACTTTAATCCGCATCGGTCAAATCCCGTTAAGATTCAATAGTCGAGGAAAAAGAACACTGACATTAGATTCAGGCTGTTACAAAAAGAGTCAAACGAAGCTGTGGCCCGAATTTGGAGCAGCTTTCGATCAAATTCAATTTGCAGATCAGGATTTTAGGAGCAATTCCACAGGAAAACCACCTAAATCCTAAGGGTCTCTATCATGACGGCTGCTCAAAAGTCCCAGTTCACTTTATCTCCATGTACAGAGGAGGAGAGCCATCCCCCCCCCCCTATAAAAGAATCTTAAGGGGGGATGAGCAAGGAAGTGAGTGTGTTCTCTGCTCTACTCTGCTGAGTATCTCTCCAAAGCTGTGCCTCTTTCACCAGCACGTAGTCCCAAATAACCCCGCACTTTCACGCCAACCCTTTCGTCCTCTTTCCTCCCCCCCAGAAGCATAATCGTGAATAATCGGCCTCGGGTGTTTCAGATAAATGGAGCTAGTCAAGGTGATGGATTGCAAAAATTATGTCACCACGGAGCAAAATAAACAGCAGCGCCAGAGTGATGGGAGAGCGACAGGAAGTGGAATTTAGCCGCTGAAAGAACCAGGAGAACTAACGGTGGGATGGAAGTGGGCCTAGTGGAGGAGGAAAAACAAGTGGAAAGGGATGAAGACAGTGAGCGGGAAAGGTCACGATTGAGGTGGGTGATGTTTTTCCAGCCCGTCCTCTGAGTGCTTGTGTTTGTCTGCAGTGACGGTTCCCAAAGATGGAGGGATGGAGAGAGAGAGGAAGAGAGGAAGCAGAAGGGAAGTGTATGAACAGATGACACCCCGAGTGAACAGACGAGGGCTGGCTTTCAAACCGCCGTCACTCATGAACCGGGCTTTTGTGCGTCAGCCTGACCTTCACTTTAAATGCAAATCCAACTCACACTTGTAAGGTTCCGTCTGGACCCCCCTGCCATCCACACACACACACACACACACACACACACATTCACACATCCACCACTGCCTGTGGCATTAACCAAGATGACATGTGATGATGAAGGTGTGGGTGACAGGCTTGTGTATGTGTGTGTGTGTGTGGGGGGGTTGTTTTTAATGAGAGGACAGACTTTGTTGTGCGACAGCATGGACATGATGATCCCGGGGCAGCGGCCCGCGACAATCGCCGCGGTCTCGGGCCCGATAGAGGGGCGGAAGGCACGGATGATGCGAGGCGGAGGTGTGACGTGAGGATGACACGGTATGAGGCAAGAATCTAACCAGATGGGAGGGGAACCGTGATGATATCGAAGCTAGATTCCAGGCCGGCGTGTGCATGTGTGTGTGTGTGTGTGTGTGTGCTTCAAATACACTTTGAAAAAACGAGTCGCACAGAGAAAATGAACAAAGACTTCGAGACGAACACTGAAACACTAAGCAGACCTACCTATGGTCAGAATTAAGGATCGCCCGAAAAAGATGCAGATGCATAGGATGGAGGGAGGAAAAAAAGAGAGGGAGGGGGAGGAAAAGGTACAAAATTGAAAAAGGCATAAAGAGAAATCACAAGCAAAGCTAGTCAAAGTGTCTCTAAAGCAAATAAATGAAAACACAGGTGGAGTGGGGGGAAAAAAAGTTAGGCAGCGGAGGGGGAGTGGAGGGAGGCGGGGGGGAGCGTGGGCTGCACAGAGGGGGGAGACAGCGATGTATAGGGAGGGGAGGATGAATGAAAAGGGGGTGAGGGGGGGGAAAAAAAGAGAATAAAAGGGGCCAAAAAAATTCCCCCTCCTCTTTTTTCTCTCTGGCTCTCCCTCCCTCCTCGTCTGGCTCATACACAGCAGAAATTGTTGACCAGGTAAATGGCGAAATAGATGAGAAGACAGAGGACCGAGAGAGCGAGCAGATGAAAAGGTAAAGCACCTCCCAGCAGCGCGATGAGGAAGAAAAAGAACAAAAAACGAAAGATAAAAGCAAATACTCCGGTGGCCTCCGTTGTCTCCAGTCTGTGTGCGGGAGGGGGGATTGGCTGCCGCCAGTTGCTCCCCTTCCCCGGCTGCCTTCTGCTTTCTTCTGTCTCCCCTTCCAAAAAACACTGCCCATCCAGATGACAAAAAAAAGAGAGAGAGAAGCGGGCAGAGACGTCCTTCTTTCCCCCCCCCCCCTCTCCCTCTCAGGTCTGCTCTGATTTGAGGTGCCACTCACACAGGTTGGGCATCGCTGCAGCAGCAACGCACAGTCTCACCGCTGCCCAGGGGGAGCCAAGTCCAAAAAAAAAAAAAGAAAAGACACTGGGGCTGCTGCTAGTCGAGCGCTGCCTGCCTCATGAGGAAGGATACTGAGCTGGAACTGCTCCGTCTCCCCTCTCCCGCCCAGCCCTGCCAGAGAGGGAAAAAAAAAGAGGAGAGGGGAGAGGAGGTGGGCCCACGCGTTGCATTAGTATTCATTGAAAGGCTGTGAGGGAGGGAGGGGGAGGGAGGGTAGAGGGGCGCTTTTCGACAAATGTCTAGGAACCAAACCGGTGCGCCGCCGATAACACGGTGGCTCCCTCTACAGTCGATGATCAACAGCGGGGCTGATATCCCCCGGACGAACCCCCTGCTGCTGGGGGGGAGGGGGGGGTCCCATCTTCTGGGTAAATAAAATGCTGCCTCTGCTCAGATGTATCCAACCCTGCACACAAGGTGGTCGCTTCACAGCCTGCTCCGTCTTCCGCCAAGTTAAACTCGACGTTGCCATGGTGACAGATGATCGCTCTCCAATAACCACTGCAGTGCTTCGCTCCTGGCTTTGGCGCGGAAATTGTGAGGATATGTCGGTTTTGGTGCGCTTGTGGTGTCCGCTTGTCAATACTGCCAGTTCCCGGTTGTGTCAGTGAGAAGGCTGTTAAAGCAAATGCAGAGAAGAAGAGCATGTGCTGGGGTAACCGCCATTGTTGCACGAACGGTTCCCGTAAGAATTGCACCAAAACAGTAGAGTTTGAATATTTAAACACCAAAATTGGACTAACAAAATTGGAAAAATTGGTTTTCAGGAGTGCTTCAGGTTGCTTTGATGGAAGGAAGAGGGACGGAGGGCAACAGGGTGAAAACTGGAATGTTGCTCCCACTGGAACATGATGGTTGACCAGGCAATATTTCCTGCAACCCCCCCCCAATGTCACACAAAGTCACTTCCAGCTTTGCTGCTGTAAAGACGAAGATGTGCGACACGAACTTCTCACATTTATTCACTAAAATCTCTGACAAAGATCAGTCAAATTCTACATGGAATCAAAGAGGACTTGAACCAGAGCCAAAAATACATGACCCAAGAGTGCTGCACACTTTGATTAACAAATATACGTCATCATGGACGTATATACTGTGTGTGCATATATGTGTGTACTGTAAATGCAAAATAAAACTTTATTTTCAATATTTATTTGTGCATGGGTGCCCAAAGGCGTTCAGATGTTGAGTTTGAAAACATCAATTGTTATCATAGGGTAATCATAACTGAGCTAACAATTGTGAGCTCACACAATTAGCAAAACTAATTTGGATGAGTGCTGGACGGATTAGCTCACAGCTGTGAAATTATTATCCAATTACACTAATTTACACACTCTCATTAGTTGCATTCACAGAAAGCACAAAGACGAGGTGGGCTCGTTTTTACCTGTTGCTGTTTTTATGGGGAAATTCAAATTACCTTAAAATTGTCGCAAGGAAAATCTTTTGCACACACGCAGCAGGTAGCGGTTGAATTGGCGTCGGGACGTCGCCCCCTAGTGGTAAATATGCAGAGCTGCGCTCGACGGTGCGGCGGTCGATTAAGCTGGCCTGGCTCCCTGTGCGTCGTCCCGAACACCGAGCGGTGATGGCGACGCTGTCGTCTCCTCTGCGAGTCTGCCGCGGGTTACTGAAAGAATTACGTGCAATTCAGGGGCCGAGTTACAAAAAGTCAGCGGCCTACAACTATGTCATGGAACAGTTTCGTAAAAATAAGGCGAGTCTTGCTCTGCGCTCCGGCAAATGTTAGCTAGCTCACTACCTATATAAACCGCATTGTAAACGTTAGCCAAGCCAGTGTAACTTTGTTTTGTTATTGTTGATATTTTAGTAAGACTTTAATAGACATTCAATGTTGGCATATTTCACATGCTTAAAGAAATGTTTGATAGTGAATATTGGAGATTTTTTAAAAATGGCTAATGCAAGGTGACAGAAGGACACGCTAACTAGCTAGCAGCAAATGGTCATAGCATAGCCAATCTTAATATAGTTCTCATCTTAAACCTTCTTAAAAGACTACCAGAGTATAATATTATGTACTGTGACAATTGCTGGAATTGGGTACACAAATGCAAGTGACCCAAGTAGTTAATGTTTTTCGTATTTACAGGAACAAGGTATTTCCTAAAATAATTGCGGACTGTATAAAAGAATGGCTTGCTGAGTGTGGAACCACTCCGTTTGTGCTTGTGATCCTTCACAACACAGCAGGGCTGCTTGGTGGAGGAACGTAGGCTTAAATCCCATGTTTATCCATGGAAGAACATTGTGCAGCCACGATGGCAACATCTCTATGAGGACTTCTGTCCAGGGATGTGACCAAAAAAAGAGTTGTTAATAAAAAATGATTCACTTGAATTTAAGCTGTGGCGTGGTAAATTGCATTTTCTGTCCGTTTAAGGACTTTTAAAGCTTTCGTCTCCACTTCCTCTGAAACAGGTGACGAGCGAACGCCACTGCCGCGCTGTGCAGGAGGCCCACCACGACTCCCAAACCTACCTGTGCTTGCTGGTGTCTACCAGGAACCACCTGGTCCTGCACAACATCTACCACGCCAAAGGAGAGCGAAGCGCGGAGGAAGTGGCCGGGGTGGTGGGGCTCCGGTTGCCCACTCAGCCGGGGGGGAAAGGCTGGGAGAAGTAAGGCCGCGGGGCAGGAACGCCGTCTCTTCGGGGACACTTGGACTATTTCTGTGTTGCGTGCAGCTTCTTGGTTGCTCTGCTGGGGCAGAAATCGGGAAGACATGCTGTGATTAAACCTATATTTCTGTCAATATTTTGTACATAATTGTCTCGCTGAAAACAAGCATAAAATGATGTACTGCAAATATATTTATATGTTGGTTTATTCATTCCTATTGCAATATAAATCTGTATAATTAGTACCAGAGCAACCAGAAAGGTGAAATAGCTGCTTTAATACATTCATTTTGCTGACTTAGGCGATGATTCTCCATATTTCCCTTAATAAATGCACATGTCAGCTTGAGTGGAGTCAAACTTTCCTCCCCGCTGTCCACTGTCCAACTCTCAGCTCTCTTTTTCCCCCCCCCCATTAAATTAGCCCATCCTGCCTCCTGTAACTCTCCAGTAGTGACTAACTTTGCCCCCGGCGTGAACGTAAATAGACCTCCCCCGAGCAAGCAACTCACAGTGACAGGAGGGGGCGCAACTAGCGCGTTGCCCCCGAACCAACGCGCTTTGCCGCGGAAAGAAACGCCGATGCGTCCTGACAGACCAACGGCTTGTGTCCAAATGCGTTTTGCGCAAAAGGACGGATGCAAGCGCGCTTTTCCACCAGTCCTTCGGAACCGGACAGGCTGTTGTTTGTTTGTTTGTTTTATAACAGAATGGAGAGAAGTTGGGTGAAATGATGGAAAACGGTGGAAGTCCATTTGATGTCATCCGGATGCCACGGTGACGTGAGGGACAGATGTTCTAGAGAAAGCAGATACTTGAAAGTGGGGATGAGCAGAGGGGGAGGGGGGGTGGGTGGAGACTCCACCCGCCGCAGCACTGGAGCCTGACGCGCTCATTCCTCGGTCCGACCAGGGGTGAGAAGTCAGCAGCGGTTCCTGTCCGCCTAGAGGATCGGGATTTTCGATTGAATCCAGGGCGAAGCTGCGCGTTCAGCGGCACTGAGCGCAGCCCTTCCGGAATCTGCGCCTCGGAACATCTGGACAGGAACGTTACAGGTGCCACCCGGGGGGCTGAGCGCAAACCCCGGCTCCAGGCAGGAGGAGAGAGGTCACAGATTAAGAGGGAGAAGCGAAGGGGTGAAGAGGGACCCGCCATGTTCGGCATGATCAAGAACTCGCTGTTTGGAAACACGGAGAAGACGGAATATATCCTCCTCAGCAGTGAGACCAAGGTAAGAGACGTTGGACCGGAGCTTCCGGTCACTTCTGACAGTTCTGGGCTCCGTTTGCGCGTCACGCAGATTGCGCGCACTTTGGCAAAAGGTGCTCCAGAAAGTGGAAGCCCTTGTTTGACCTTCCCCTCCTCATCCCCTCCACCTCTGCTTATCAGCGCGCACACCATGTTTGCCTCTCCCGCTGTTGCGCCTGACGCGTGCGCGTGCACGAACCCGCAGGGTGCCGGATGAGGACGTGTTGGGGATGGAGCTGAGCTCAGGTGTGACCCGATGAAGTCACTGACAGAGGAGACACGCGGTGCCCGCTGACCTTTTGACCCGCTTTATAGGTCAAAAGGTCTCCTCGCCGCGCGGACCCATTCACGCGCACACGGGCAGTCACGACGCACAGATCACAAAGATCTACACGCGTGACCCTGCAGGCCATAAAAATGAAGGCGCCCCTCAGAACCAGGGCTCGGGCCAGATTTTAAAACATCAGGTGCTGAAATCAGAGCTGGTCACCTGATCCGCAGAGCAGCGCGACACCTCTACATTCTTAATCAAACCTGACACAGAATACAGAGCGCGTGTTTGGCTCCACGCTCGGGCACAGTTCAGCTCAGAGGCGGCCACAGCTATTAGGGGAGATCATGACAAGGAGGCCGTGACAGCGGTGTCCAGGCACCTTTGGGTTCCTTGGCTCAGACAGGGTAATTAGCACTGTTGGCTGAGCTGCCATGAGACACCGACCCGACACACAGACACACCAGAGCCAAATGAGTCACACCGGGGGGGCGTCAGGGCCCCCACGCAGTTCATGGTGGGTCCTCTGACAGGACAAGTAATGAGCGGAACTCTTAATTGCAGTCGCAGAGGGAGAGTTTTCACATTTCGCAGGCGGGACGGGATGATTTGAGATAAAACGTGGATGTGAGATCATGTGCACAGTTGTGCATCATCTGCAGCAGCAGCCACTCCAACTGATGGAACGAGCAGCTTGATTTGACTCCGTGTGTCTTTTATGGTGACCGGATTCATTCAGAAAGACCTTAGAGTTCAATCTAGTCGAATGGCTGTGCTCCACATTTGCCCCGCTTGGCCATACTTTCTGTTGCATCATGTTAACGCTGTGGGCCTGGGGGGTGGGGGCAAATGTGTGTGCGTGCGTGCGTGCGTGCGTGCGTGCGTGTGTGTGTACTGTTATGTAAGACTGCATTTCTTGCCCATTATTCTCTGTAGGCTGACTGAACATGAAGAAATTAAATCACAATGTGTTTGTGACATCTGCATCTCATTATTTGGCTGCTCACATTAGTTTCGAACATGCCACAAATGTGCTGTCACACACACACACGCACACACACACACACACACATTTGTATTTCTACCATTATGAAGACACCAAATGACAGAACGCATCCCCAGCCCCTAACCCATATGTAACCTTGACCTTTTAACCCTTAAACAGCCAGAATGAAATCTCAATACCCCAGTGTCCTCACTTTGATAGTGAAATTGGCAGCCTGGCACTTTAGTATGTAGCCTGAACAGCTATGTCCATGAACAGATGTTTTCTGACAGCTGGATCATGCCCTGCAGACCCTGCGCACGGGGGGACAGCTTGCGCGTGCGTTCTTCAAGTCGATGACATGTTCTGCTGTGCTGTTACAGGACGGAGTTAGCTTTGAGGTACGGCGGTACGATGGGGCCAAATTTGCGACCATCTCCTCTGAAGGTCGAACCTTTGACCAAATCTCAGGTGAGCTGGTGAGGAAGCTGCTGATGTACATCGGCGGGAGCAACGAACAAGGTAATTCGGGACGCTAGGTAATGTGTTAAAGTTCCCCGATACACTACGAAATGATTCCACTTGTTTTGAAGGAGATCTGCGTTTCCTCTGAAAATGAACTGGAAATGCATCGTTCCAGACCTCACAACCCTCTTATACCAAGCTAAACAAGCTAGCTAGCACTACTACATTAAGTAAAAAAGTGTGTGCTGCAGATGAGTGTAACACTCTGTCATACGTGCACGATCCAGGTAGCGAACTTACTATAATGGAGGTTAACAGACCTCAATGACTCGTTGTGTCCCAACTCTAATCAGGCGAGGCCATGGGCACAGCGACGCCCACCATCATCACGGTCTACCCACGGAACGACGGGGTTCTGTCTCGCCGCCTGATCGTCGCCATCCGTATTCCCACCATCTACCAGCAAAGCCCCCCGACCCCCACTGACACCGCCATCAAGATCGAGGACCGGCCCGGCATGACCGTCTACGCGCTGTAAGCGTCTCCTCCTAAAAGGTGGAACCGTAATAAAGTCCGTGCTGAGGTCACACCGGATCGTCTCTCGTTCACAGACAGTTCGGGGGCTTCGCGGGCGAGGGCGAGTACCGCGCGGAGGCCTTGCGCCTGACGCGTACTCTGGGGGAGACGGCGCCCTTCCAGCGCAAGCAGTACTTCTGCTGCAGCTACGACCCGCCGCTCAAGCCTTACGGCCGCTGCAACGAGGTGTGGTTCCTGCAGGACGAGCCTTAAGCACCTTCCCGCTGACAGCAGAGCTGGGTAAGAACGCACGGAGGTCAGGCCCGGGAGCAAGTGGACGCTTTAGACTTCACAGTAGCTTCATTTATTTTTCCTCTCTTTCAATTATCGCCCTTTGTTTTTAGGCGTTTATTGAATTTAAGCCTTAATGGAACATGGATACGTTGTATTGTGGACCATCTTCATCGTGTTTTTAGATATGTTCTCAGCTTTACAGAAGAAACCAGGCACGTATTCGTCCTTGGCATCGTGCCTGTATGTTTTTCAGATTTCAGTCGGGAATAAACTGTCAGGGTATCAGCTGCTTTAAATATCAGTAGTGTAAAGTTTAAAAATCCAAATGACTTTTTGGACCACCAGAAAGGAGGCAATGCTCCAAGCGTGGACGAGGGGCAGGAAAAAGTGAACTTTTTCTGTTTTACAGACCTGAACTCTTGGTAAAATGATGATGATAAAGATGAGAGGTTAAAACACAGAGAGGGTTTTCAGAAAAGGTTGGGAAGAAGGCTGAAAATCGGCCGCAGAATGGAATTTTATCTTATCTCCCCCCTCACTGAACGATGAAAACATTCCACCCTTGCACAATCTACATCAAAAAAGCTTAAAAAAAACATAAGAATCAATTGAATCTGCGTTCATACAACTGTATTTATTCATGTATGTATATTTATTTCAGTCTTCACATCATGCTTCTTCCCCAGTTTTAGAATCCTAGTAGCACTTTTTCTACAATCTTTCAACTATAATAAACCCGGCTGATGGCTCAGGAGGAGGCTACTGCAGGAAAAACAAGTCAACATTTGTTTTGTGTAAAAGAAAAAGAAATTTAGCACCAGAAATGAACGAGCCATAGAGTTTGAGCTATATTATATATATATGTATAAACATATCTTATCTATATCGAGGTGATGGGCGCTGTGCTGTTGTGTGTAGTGGAATTTGTGTTTTGTGACTACGTTGTCTTTATGGATCCATTGGTGTTATGTGAAACATCTGTACAGCATCTGTGATCTCATTTCAGACAATAAATACAGTAGTGCTTGGTTCAAAGGTCAAAGGTCGGTTTTGTGTGCGTGTAGTTTTTTCTTTTTGGGATTGAAAACGAGATACTGATGCCTGATTAACCCAAATATGACACTGCATTTAATCAAAATCACTTGATATGAAGGGGTTTTTTTTAGATTTAGAGTATATATTTAATGACATCTTTCTTACTTTTCCTATCCATGTGGATTTGATGAGCCAAGAACTTGGTAAAGATTTTGTCCAAATGTTGCCCTTTAAACTTGCATTCTCGCCTTTTACATTTCCACGACTATTAATCTTTAATGATTCAGTATCACTCAAGACTAAATCCACTCTTTTAAAAACAAGAGTGACGTGTCCCAGATGCAGAATGTGTCTTGAAGTGCATTTCAGATGAATAAAACAGCAATACGAATACGTTGTTAACCAACATATTTATTCTTTAAATGAAAGAAAGACTTCAGAAAGATGAATAATGATTGCAAGGAGATTCATACGTAGACATCTAATTAATTTAAAAGAACTTACAATGACAAAGGGGGGGCAAAAGACTAAAAAACGTCCTTTCGGCGAGCGGCGCGCTAACGCTGCCCGCTGGCCCCTCCGCCCTCCGTTAAACAGGAATGAAAACGATCCATTCAGAAAACTCCCCAGTAGAACACACGGATGGGTCCAGTAACCCCACACGAGTGCGATAACCCAGAGTTTCTGCTTTCAGCTTGGCTTTGCATACATGAATACAAAGGAAGCTGTGAGCAGAGCACTGGGTCACTCAGGTAACTCCAGCCTGTCACCTTTAACCTTCTTATCAGCGCTTGAAATATTGCACAGTTCTCACAATATAATCTAAGAAATCTGCCCAGGTCCCCCTTTACCTCTAAAAACCAGATTAATATTCACAGCAAAAACCTTTAAAGTGTGTATTAAATGTGATTAAACTGGTCATGGCTGTAAAATGTGAACCCCAACATGAATTACAAGATTTTAAGAGCAATACTGTGTTTGCGTCAGTAGCTGGACAAGAAATCAACTTAAACCCACTGGTTGTTAATAAGGAAACTGCAATAAAGAAACTGGTAAAACGCATTTTTGGTAATAAGTGTTTGAAATTCGTTCCCCTCACTGCCTTCTTTTTCTCGCCTCCAACATGGATCCTTCAGGTTCAAAAAGAAATCTGAAATTAGCCCAAGTCAAATGATGCGAATGCTCCAGAAGTAACTCTACACTCCACTATTCAAGATAATTTCCATTGATGAATCATCCGATGTCTTTCAGCCCTTTATTACTTGCATATTCTTTCCTACAGTCAACATCATCGTTAGTTCGTTTTAAAGAGATTTAGAATGGAGAGGAAGTGGAAGGAGTGGCGCTGGCTCAGCCTTAGTTGCTTTTCTTGTCAGAGTCTGGATGAGGTGCGTATGGTGGAGGCCGCTCCTGCACGGACATTGAAGACAGAAGAACGATTAACACAATATCAGACACTGAACCACCAAAAATAGATATCACAATTACTCCTAGAACATTCAGGAGGATGGCATTTTGTGGAACTGGCTGCATCATTAGTGACAGGAAGAGTGTATTTAATAATATACCGGAGAAACAAGCTGGAACTAGGTTTAAAATTTTAAAAACAAAACCAGAACATGACAACAGGGAGACTCACCATAGGCATATACACATTGTGTGGGTTGTTGGGGTTGTAATATGCGCTGCCTGCCGCCTCAGCTGCTTTGGAGTTACCTGTGCGGAAAATAAGATGTGACAAAGACAGGGAGTTAAACAGGGGCAGTAATAACCCGCTGAACATATTTAGGAGCAGGCGCTACAGCTGCTGACACTTTAAGGGGGAGAGTCCACTATTAGTCATCTCAAGCACAACTTGACAGCTCCCAGAATTTTCCACAAAGATAATCCACCCGATCGCCCGAAGGACACGCGGGTGCACCTACTCTACCTCTCTCTAAAATAAAGATACACCAAACTGGCATCAGAGCACGCTTCCAGGCTCAACCCACAGCTACACACTAATCTGCGAGGTGTGAGAAAAGAGGACACAAACAGAGAGGGGAAGTTTTAACTTTTGTAGTTTTGACGTGCATCAGATGAGACATCGGCGATGCAGCCTTTTTTGGGGGGGGGGTTAAGACATGATTCAGTGTGATTCAGGATAAGAGAGAGAAAGAGGCAGATCACATCTGACGGGTGCAGTGACACAGACATGAAGAGAGGAGGGAAACAAACCTGAAGGTGGTGCTGTTGGTGTCCAGTTCTGGGGTGGTGCGACCCAGTTTGGAGGTGGCCCTGGATATGGAGGAGGTGGGGCCATGTAATCAACCACATGGGGGTACATTCCTGGAACACAAAAGGACCCAAGGGGAAAATGGCATTGTAAAAGAGGTTGGAATGTCTATAAAAAGTTAGCCAGCAGAAACTGAGAAAAATATGTCCCCTGAAACACTAAATCATGCACTTCTATCAATGTCCTAACAACAAAAGTGAAGTGGTCTACCTGTTGGGGTGGTTGGATAGTGATAGCCCATGTTGCCAGCTGCAGCAGCAGGAGGAGGAGGACCCTGGTAGAACCCATTCTGTTGACCAGGTGGTGGGTAGACATAGCTGGGGGGGGCAGCGGGAGGTGGGCCGTTCATCATACTAGGGGAAGGATAGCCGTAGGCAAAAGCCCCGTTTTGTGCTGGAGCAGCACGAGAAGCTAAAACAATGGAAATAAGAGGCCTTTTGAACGCGGACTGAAAGCTGACACATCCAGGATCACATGGCCTCACTGAATGTTGCCAACGTTTAAATAAATTATATCTTAAACGGAGAATGTTATCTTGAAAGATACTTAAAGCTGTGGATAACAGTGATGGAACTAGGCACAAACCATTTGTAGCCAATTTGAAGAGGTGCTGTCCCACTTCTATGGCTCCACCGTTCAGAAATGACATCTTGAAATTAGCTTCCCCCTCCCAGCCACCTGATGAGGCAAGTGAATATGAAATAAAGCAAATAAATACCCACCTAAACCAGTGTTCCATGTGATTGTCAACAGGGGTGATGGATCAATATATTTTAACACAATCTAGCATATTTCAACTGTATTCACAAGACGTTTATTAAAGAATCCACTACCACCAGTGGGGTGCTTTCTGGTATATGAAACAAAAACCAGTTAATTTACTGTAAAACCTGTAAAAAGCTTTACATTTTGAAATTTTTATTTCACAGGAATTTTTGCAGAAAAATCAATGCACTGCGCACCTGAAATATATTTATTCTGTTTTGGTGGCTGACTTGAGAAACAACTAAAGAAGATAAGCTGCATTTAAAAGCAGATCCTAGCAACCATTTATGAGCAATAACAAAGGGCAACATACCACCAGGCTCTGCTGACAATGTCCCTTTAATGTAGTTGGCTGCAAAGACAGGCTGCTCAATGCTGCAGCCTTTCATCAAATAATAGGGAAACATAGCTGAACCCAGGCAGTCCTTGGTGTTACTGTTCACAAACAGCAGCTACGCCAATGGATGAGGGGGAGAGAAAGCAGAGTTACAGTGGTGTGTACAAAGTATAATGCTAGCTTTTCACATTTGATTGTGACATGCACGTACCCTGTATGGTGTCAGGTAAATAGTGCCTTTCTTGGACCCCCTCAGCAGGTCGGATTTGCAGGCGACATCGCTGAACGACAGCTCCACATTCTTGCACTCTCTTAAAACACTAACATATCAAAACATATTTCAATAAAAGAGAAACGAATATTTATGCAACTCAAGTGTGTGATTATTCAAACACGTATGAGAATGAACTATGTCATTAAGGCTGAAT